>NW_027531005.1:8556668-8695722 GCF_008692635.1 Crocuta crocuta | reverse complement strand
ATTTATTTATTTATTTATTTATTTATTTATTTATTTATTATTTCTTTATTCCATTTTTACAATGGAATGCTATATAAAGACATGTTTTAGTTAAGAATGAATTCTTTAGTTCCATTCAAAAAGAGAAGAGGGTATATTATTCATGATCATTAGAGAAACAATCTGTTGCCATTTTAAAATTCTATTTTATGGAAAGACATTGGATTAAAAACTAATTAAGGAATTAAGAACAAATAAAGTATTCTAAAGTGGTTCTGAATATGTCTGAGAAAATAAAAAGTCAGTTCTATGCCCAGGCCATTATCTTCTTAACTGTATCTAGCATTTCCATATCCAAGTCCACAGCACCACAGAAAATAAGTCATGAGGAATATCTGACCCCCACCTTGGAAATTCTCTAGACTTTGCCTATTTCCTCTTTTTCATTTATCACCTTGAATGGGTTTCCTAATCCTATAGACTGAACATCTTGGTATCTCATTTCCCTTTTTCCCTTTCTATTTAAAAACCCAGCTCCAGCGCATTAATCTCAATGTTGACCTAAAACTCTATAAAGATCTGCCTCTCATATTTACTGAGTACAAGCTCAAAATTAGCATAGGACAGTGCTTTATAACCTAGGTTGGTTCTTCTAGACAACTAGAATCAGGCCCCTGTCAGCCTTCTCTCCTTGGCCTTCCTGCCCATCCAGAGAGATTGAACATTATCATCAGCTCCAATGACATCATTGGATTGCTTGACATTGTGAATAAGCAGAAACATAAGGCTATCCTTTTTTTTAAATTGTTTTTTATTTATTTCTGAGAGAGACAGCGTGAGCAGGGGAGGGTCAGAGAGAGGGAGACACAGAATCCGAAACAGGCTCCAGACTCTGAACTACCTGTCGGCACAGAGCCCTATGCGGGGCTTGAACCCACAAATGGTGAGATTATGACCTGAGCCAAAGTTGGATGCTTAACTGACTGAGCCACCCAGGCACCCCAAGTCTATCCTTAACTGAAGATGATCCCTGAGATGTTAGTGATTTTATCTTTAAAGGAGTGATGTTAATGTTGACTTTTCATGGCAGAATGTTAAGTGATAAATATGACCAAACAGCTATCTCAAGGAAGAACTGTACAGTGGTAGAAAGAGCAAAGACTTTGGGTCAAACATGCCATAGCCATGAGATCTCTGAGAAACTATCACTGTGCATGCTCCCTCTTCTGAATGAGGTATCATCTACATCATAAGGTGACTGGAAGATTAGAAAATATAATATTTGAAAAACACAGTGTGTTGTCAATAATCATTATAGTATCATTTCTCAGTGCCATGTCTTTGAATGTAAAATAGATCAATAATGTTGTTCAGCCAAATTACTAATTAACTAAAAAAAATTATCTTTTCCCTCCATTGATTTAATCAAGGGTGTGAAACATTTAATCGTGTTGGTATTTCATTTTCTCCAATATGAATTCCCATTTGAAAAGAGTTAATGACTTATAGCTATTTATGTTCATATTGACAATTAACATCAAATTCCTGCATTTCACTCTGTATTTAGCTAATTGAGAAACTGATGTGTTGAATCTCACCAAATTGAAGAAAATGTAATAATCAAAAGCATTAAACCCACTTGACCCTTTATTTTGGGCTTTATTGCCTTCTGTTGAGTCCCAACTTTGTTCCTATGAATAAAACTAAAATTTCAGTACATGACAGAATACATTCCTTCAAAACTAGAAACTTACATCAGATAAACTATGAGGAAAATATTTTTTTAAATTCCCTGTTATGAATCTCAATTTTAAAAATACTTCCACCTAAGAACTCTGGCATATTACCAGAATTAGCACAGAAGGTAAAGTCGCATATCCCAAATATTTAACACCTGTGACGTATCTGTTCATCCCTTCATGTACAGGGTAGAGACCTGATCCCTTACATTGTACTGGCTGACCCTGGGAACACAGACACACCTGTTGGAACATCACGCTAATGTCATTCAGCTCAATCATGAATTGTCCACTCACTATAGTAATAAGATGAGGAAATAATTAATTTTCTGCTTTATTGAAATAACATTAGATTTCCTAAATACACACAAGCATTTACATATCATAAATTCAGAAAATCAGAGAGTTAAATAGTGGTTTTTAGGGGCTGGAGGGAGGCAGAAGTGGGGAGGTATTTGTCAAACAGTACAAAATTTTAGTTATGCAAGATAAATAGGTTCTAGAGATCTACTGTATAACATGTAGCCTACGGTAACAATATGGCATTGCATACTTAAAAATCTGCTAGGACGGTAGCTCTTATGAGTGCTCTTACCATAAAAGAAAAAAAAATGTTTAAAAAAAGGGGGAAAAAAGAATGAAAGGCAGCAGGAGGAAACTTTCAGAGGTGATGGGTAGGTTTATGACCTTGATTATGATGATGGCTTCACTACTGTGTACTTATCTTCAAACTCATCGGGTTGTATACATTAAATATGTACAGCTTTCTGTATCTTAATCATACCTTGATGAAGTGGTTTAAAAAGATTCACCACTGAAACCATAAACATTTCCTCTTTTAGAAAGCTGATATTCCAGGTTAATGGTGATGGCATTCCCCAGTTTTTTTTTTTTTTAATTCATAAGGAGAAGTTCTAAACAGCTTTTTTTTTTAATTTTTTTTTAATGTTTTATTTATTTTTAGGAGAGAGAGAGAGAGAGAGAGACAGCGTGAGCAGGGGAGGGTCAGAGAGAGAGGGAGTCACAGGCTGAAACAGGCTCCAGGCTCTGAGCTGGCAGTCAGCACAGAGCCTGACGCGGGGCTCGAACCCACGAACTGCGAGATCATGACCCAAGCGAAAGTCGGACGCTTAACCGACTAAGCCACCCAGGCGCCCCAATAAGGAGAAGTTCTATATGTTCCAAAACAAATGTCTGAAAAGAACAATAACAAAAATAGTCTTTGGAAATTTTATGAAGCTCTGTTTTCCTTCCCTTGATATTGCTAAATGCTTTTATGCTTTCTGATTTAAATGTCTTCTGAAATTGAGCTCTGGGAAGTTGATAGAAGTACTTAACTTTATGACTAAAATACCCTCAGAAACTTACATATATACAATATATATTTTGCATTTTAAATCTTGAAAACAGCCTAGGAGAATAGTGTATATAATATATACTAGACAGCAAGATCCAAGAAATCCCTTTTATCTAAAGAAAAAATCAGAAGGTATATTTCTCTTTTTCCAATCATCTGAAAGTGTGTAGAAATTCTATCTGTCTCTGTTGGCTACCTCATAATTAATTAATTTGTTCTTATACCTTAATTAAATTCAAATACAAAATGGGAGGTTAGGGAAAAAATAACAAAAGCCCAATAACTGAAAGTGGCTTTTAAAAACTTGGTGCCTTATGATTTTTTTATTTTCAACAATATGTAATTTTGTAACTATATTTCTGTGCTTTCATTTCCCATTACATTTAACTTCTGTCACCCTAATTTCTAAAGTTTCTCACTATCTCAGAGATAATGACATTACTGAAACAATTATACCAAATCTAAAGGATAGGTTGCAATGCTACTTTGCAACAACAGTAACCAGATTATCTCATTGGGAAAAGGGAAAAAATTAATGCTCACATTGTCTTGGTCCATAGCATATCCTGTTGTGGTATCAACAGAAGGAGGCTATACTCAAGGGCCACTATCCAATAAGATATGCTTCACCTATTTATGGCCTTTTAAAAACCAAACTCCTGTAATTGTCCATCTTTTATCATCAAAAATAGAAGGGAGCAGCATATAATCATATATCATGAAAGGAGTTGAATATTTGTCTTAGAAAACAATGCTGATGTTTTTACTTTTACCTTAAAATATTCATTATAGAGATATTCATATTTATCCTAAAGAAAATTTGAAAGTAGGGATAAGCAAAAGAAAGAAAAAGAGGAGAATAAAAAAGGAAATATTTGTCCATTTAGAGACCTATCACCAGCTAGTGACAACCATGGTTTATTGTTTGATCTATACTACTTTTCATTATATCTACAGATATTGAAAAAAAAAAAAACAAACAATCACTGGGACACCTGGGTGGCTCAGACAGGTGAGCGTCCAACTTCAGCTCAGATCATGATCTCACGATTTGTGAGTCCAAGCCCCACATCGGGCTCTGTGCTGACAGCTCAGAGGCTGGAGCCTGCTTCACATTCTGTGTCTCCCTTTCTCTCTGTCCCTCTCTCAGTCTCTCTGTCTCTCAAATCTAAACATTAAAAAAAAATTTTTTTAAGAAAAAGAAAAAAACAATAAGGTCATACTATCTATGCAGGTTTTAAATCTTTCCTTTCTTCAATTAACAATAATTATGGAAAATTCTACATATCAATACATAAAGACCACTAATAGAACTTAATTGGCTATGGATTTATTACGTCCATATATGTATGAATTTACTTAACCAATCTCATACTGATGGATACTTACATCGTTGCCAATTATTTTATCTTAAAATCTCATGCTCATTTCTTTGCATAATAGTCTGTTTTAAAATTTTTCTTCATCTGGATTTACTGCATGAAAGACATTTACATATCTCAAATTCTGATGGAAATAACTTCCTTTTAGGAAGCTTACACTTAAACAACTGTCTATGAAAAACCACTAATATTTTTATAATATGCAAAATCCCCGAGAATTATTCTAAGATGCACACAAACACAGACACACACACACAAACACACACACACACACACACTACACACACACTTTGTTCTCTGCCCTCCTTGCATGCAGTACTTAATGTGCACACAAATGACCTGGGTTATTTTTAAAAGGCAGATTCTAAATCAGTGGTTCTGGACTATAAGTGTCTGCATTTCTAACAAGCTCCCAGGTGATGAAAAATTTGCTGATCTGCAGACCATGCTCTGTGCAGCAAGAGCCTACAGGTCTAACAATGTATTGTTATAATATCAACAAGGAAAGTTTGCATCTTCATATCTACACATCATAGATAGTTACCTAAATTCCATAGACTCTTGAGGGATCTATAAATGAGCTTTGTGGAATTTTTATGCCACCTATAATGGCTAGTAAACAATGTGCATGCAGAAATGCATCATTCTGGAGGAAATAAGTACTTTAATTCAAAACTCAGGAGTCATGACACTAAAATTCTTGTTGATGGTATTTTATTGTGCTTTATGGAATGAATAGACAGACTGATCAAGTTGTACTCCATTTTCCCATCTACATGCTAGATCCTTCCTCCAAAAGTCTTTTCCAAAGGAATACCATGATAATTGGCTCACTGCCCTAGTCCACACTCACTTTATGTGGCATAATACAGATTATCTAAAGATCGATGTTTACTGGCTTAGGAAATAAATGGATTTTAAAGACGTTTGGAAGAATTAAACTTGCTCTAAAAGTAGCCTTCTCTGAAGCTGCTATGAAGCATAAGGATGTCAGCTCAATACTGTTGAATAGAAACTGCCAGAATTATAACTGGCTCATAATTAAAGCATTAGCAACACAGTTCTAAAGAAGCCACGCATTCCTGTGTTTTTCAAATCGGGGTCAGTTCTATTGAGAATAGTGGGATGTATGATTTATGTTTCTCTCCGGAAGAGGTTTCTCCTGAGAGAAACACATTTTGAATTGAAAATCTATTTATTTTTAAATAGGCTTCACTCCCAGCACAGAGTCCAACACGGGGCTTGAACTCACGGCCCTCAGATCAAGACTTGAGCTGAGATCAAGAGTTGGGCGCTTAACAGTCTGAGCCACCAGGCACCCAGAAAACTTATTTTTGAAACACTTACAAAATCCAGGGTGGGGAAAAGGCTGTGATTACCAAAAAAGCAAAAAAAGAAGTAAAGAAAACCACAGTTCTTTAAATATACATGATCATGTAAATATAAATGACGATGGAACAAAAGAAAGGGCTCTTTCTGGAAATGGACGGTGGTGATGGTCACACAACTATGCAAAAGTACTTAATGTCACCGTTCACTTATAAATGATTAAACAATGATAAATTTTGTTATGTATATTTTATCACAATTTTAAACAAAAATAAACAAACAAAAACTGGACATTTCCATATGTCAAATAACCAAAAAGCAAATACAATAATGGCTTAGAAATTGTTGCTTTGCTCAAAAATGGCTGTTTTTCCTTGTATAGAAAATTACGACATAGAACATTAATGTCTCCCTGAAATGTGTGGCAAGAAAAGAAGCATTAGCCTGTTGTTTAGGCCAAATTTAATTTGGGTAATTATGTTCTAGCTGCCTCAAAGTCCCCTAAAGTCTCTCATAATCCATGTCACTTCTATGCTTAATCTGTTTACAGCAGTTTATGCTCTTTCAAGTGGTCATTACTATCTGCCCCTAAGGTGGCTGCATTTCAGCAGGAGGGGACATGATTCTTCTATTACAAAATATCCAACATGAACAATTATTCCCCCTGAAGTTTGATGATGCAAATTTACCTGGAAGCACCTGTGAAAGAAATGGAAAATCTTTATAAAAATAGGTCATTGTTAGTAGTTATAATATTAGCCCTTGCTTCCTCATATCTCTTCGTGTTTGGTTTAATCAACACTTTTCCCTGATGGAAGTACATTTTGGAAAAAGTAAAGCATTTTATATCATACTTCTCTGTAAGATGAATATGTTTAATATTGTACATTTTAAAAAATTATACATTTACAATTTTGAAAATAAACTGTTATCGGGTGCTGAAATATATTTCTTTGCTTTGTAACCCTGGATTGCCTAAATATCATTGTTTGATCTTAATAATACTTTCCTTTTAAAAAATTATACATTTACAATTTTGAAAATAAACTGTTATCGGGTGCTGAAATATATTTCTTTGCTTTGTAACCCTGGATTGCCTAAATATCATTGTTTGATCTTAATAATACTTTCCTTTTCCTCAATTATGTCTCTATAAAGAGCCAACTCCATTCATAAACAAAAGAGATGCACTTTATACGACCCAGACTCTTCCAATTATCTTCCTACTGCCCTAGCACAAGGTAGAAAATTCCCGCTACTAGCATAATTGTTTGGATTAAGCAGAAGGGTACATTTAAAATGCAATAGGATTTCTCTGAGAGGTTTACCACTAATTTGTTAATCAGCACATATAATTTTAACTTTTTAAAAAAATTTTTTTAATGTTTTATTTATTTCTAGGAGAAAGAGAGACAGCGTGAGCAGGGGAGGGTCAGAGAGAGAGGGAGTCACAGACTGAAACAGGCTCCAGGTTCTGAGCTGGCAGTCAGCACAGAGCCCGACGCGGGGCCCGAACCCAAGAACCGCGAGATCATGACCTAAGCGAAAGTCGGACACTTAATCGACTAAGCCACCCAGGTCCCCCTATAATTTTATCTTTAAAAATATGTATTTATTTTGAGAGAGGCAGAGAGAGAGGGGGGAGAGAGAACCCCAAGCAGGGTTCACGTTCATTGCAGAGCCCAAAGTGGGGCTCAGTCCCACAACTGTGAGATCATGACCTGAGCTGAAATCAAGAGTGGGACACTTAACAGACTGAGTCACCCAGGTACCCTTGGATAATTTATCTTTAATTAGCTCAGTGTAGGATTCGGGTGGTGTGACACATATGGACAGTCCATTTCTTTAATTTTTTAAATATTTCTTTACTTCTGAGAGAGAGAAAGAGAAAGAGAGACAGACCATGAGTAGAGGAGGGCAGAGAGAGAGAGAGACACGGAATCGAAAGCAGACTCTAGGCTCTTAGCTGTCAGCACAGAGCCCGATGCGGGGCTCGAACTCACAAACTGCAAGATCATTACCTGAGCCAAAGTCCGACACTTAACTGACTGAGCCACCAAGGTACCCCAACAGTCAGTTTCTTGAGAAAAGTAGTTCAGAGTACTAAAAGGGCAGCCTGGGTGGGCAAGAAGGCACTACAAAATGACTACAAAAAAAATAAAAAATTATTTATGGAAAGCCATAAATAGTGCCAGCAGGACCAAAGAGCAATTGTCAAGTACTGATCATTAGCATAAGCCTAAGATGGCATTTACCTGCTTCATAGCTCTGCTTCTCTGCTGTATTTTAGGTGGCACTACAGAATGTCCACAATGTTCCAGTCTAGATACTCTGGAATAATTTTCTTTCTTTCTCTGAATATTTATCTCAATTTCTTCATGAAGTATGATCTTCAACTTCTAAAAATTCTCCCATATATCTTCTCTTCTTTCTAATACCTTGACTATAGCCCTTGAAACCTGACCTAGCACATGAGCCTTCTACTTGGTCACTGTGGTATCTCCATTCGCCATCAACCAGAATGATGGCTCTGAAACTAGTCAAATCATGCTACTCAAAACTCCCGATGCCTCCCTACTAACAATAGGATAAGGGCAGTTTTGTTTACCTGACATCATAAGTACCCCCATGCCCACCTTTGTATTCTAGGCTGACCTCACTGCCCTTTCCACCTCACTTGTCATTGAATCTCACTGCACAATCTACTTTAGCCACACTGTCCATTTGGACTACGTGCTAGATTCCCCAGGCAGAACAGCCACTCTCTCAAACTTGCTCAAGCTCTTTAAACAGCCTGAAATCCACATCCGTCTTTTCTTCTACTACCAAATTCCTCATTATCTTTCAAGTTCTTGTACATGTGCCATTTTAGCACTTTGCTTGCATCTGTTTATCACATCTATTTTATCATGCATGGAAGTGCATCTACTGACCATGTAGTACCTCTATGTCTCACACATTATGAACTGTATGAAGTAAGGATATATTCCCCTCATCACATGGCATAGTCCTTCACACAAGCAGATGCTTAATAGCCATTTATTGAAGTTATTTCTAGCAGCGTAGGGTCCAAAGGCCCAGAGAAGAGTAATCTGAAAAGAGTGGAAATAGAAAGAACTTAGAGACAATGTATCACAGGTATTCCACAGGCTTATCTCTTGGCTTCAATGTACCTCCCACGATAGTTTTCTGAATGCCTCATTACCTTCATAGGGGGTCCATAAACCTTCCTCAAGTCATTATTCTCCAGAAGGACTAGCTCATTTTGGAGTTATAGCCAAGCAAGAGGAAGCACAGGCGGGGGCATTCCTTTCCCTCCAAGCCAAGTAAAGATGGTGTTCCAATAGCAAAAGGTAAAACTAGGCTAAAATAAGTAACATGACAAGGGCACAAACAGGAGACAATAATATTAACACCAATCATGGTAAAATTAATAAGGAAGCAATACCTAGATTTTCATTAGCCAGTTCCTCCAGTAATAACTTTGCATTGAGCAGGCTCAGAAGCTGTGATATGAATGCGACCTTCCGCCAGGAACCCAGAGCTCTCTGGTTGGATGATGTGAAGGATCATTAACCACATCTTGCTGAAGAACATTATAGGTTATAAAAATGTCATCTAGACCATGCCGACAAGCCCATCTGTATTTAAGGCTGAATCCCTTTGAGATAAAAGCACTCCATGTGGCTCAAATGGGGCTGTGATTTCAGATGTCAGAAAACTATTAACACATAACCAGAGCACACAGGCTATAATAGAGCAGTTGAAGAAATGTGGGATATGAAATCTTTCCAATTGCCTCACTTAGAGCCTAAGTGCTCATCAGAAAAGTACAACTGAGATAGAAAAAAAATTTTTAAAGAATTTCATTACATATCAATAAAAGTGATCAGAACTTAAGATAGCCTTTTGTGCAATTAATGGCTGAGATTCTAGTGTACAAGACGGTGAGGAGGAGAGGTAAAAATATTCAGTATTGGCATTGGATTCCATCTGCCACAGGGGGAAGAGTGTTTTGTGAGAATTTTGGGAGAACCAGGAAAACCAGGAAGAAAATACTATGTCAAACTGGGATTAAAGCAAGTTAGTCCATTTTCTAGAATCACATCAATGGGATAAACTGATATCTGAGAAGAAATGGACTGTTGTGTATATATGCATATTAAGTATGCAGTTGTATATTTATATTACGTGTCTATCTGTCTGTGTCTTTCACTGTGGACATATGAGGATAGGTATTAAAATGTGCAAACATATATTTTCTGTAGTTTTTAAGCCTAAAGGAAATCAATAGTAAAACTCTCTGAATTGAATTCTCTCCAATGTGTCTACTCCCCTCTTTTCATTTTTTCTTTAATTTTTTAAGTTTGTTTGTTTGTTTTGAGAGTGAAAGAGAATGAGCAGGGCAGGGACAGAGGGAGACAGAGATTCCCAAGCAGGCTCCATGCTGTCAGCGCACAGCCCACCATGGGACTCGATGATCTTACCATCCGACCCGAGCTGAAATCAAGAGTCAGATGCTTAACCGACTAAGCCACCCAGGCGCCCTTCCTAATCCTAACTATTCACTCTGCTTACACCATCCCTGTCATCTTTTGAAACTGGTGACTTGCTCTGGAACAACTTCCCATGCAGCTTTCCCCTTCTCTTTTTTCTTTCTCCCTCTTTCCTGTGCTCACCATCCTTACGTCAGGTGTATACAGGTGGGAAAAGCTCATAAGGAAAAGAAAGGCCCCAAATTATATTTCAGTTCCCTTCTTCTCATGTCAACTTCATAATAATTAGAATATACCGCTGCTGAATGTGTCATCATAAAGTTTAATTACTTCTAACCAAGAAGGTTTTTCATTCTCTGGTGTGGATCAATACATCGTAATATTATTATTATTAGCAATTTTAAAAGAAAATTGATGTAAATACACCATAAAGTGTCATATCAGCTGCTTTATTCCGTATTACCCTTGTCACTGTAGAAGGACTATATAGTCAACATCAATTTATAGTTAATTCTGAATCACTTTTACAGTGCTCTGTTAGCAATGGAAATACTTTATCAGAGTTTCTCTAGCTTAGATCTGTTTACTTGTTCTCTTTGTCCGTAGAGCAATGATCTGTGACTATTCAATAAAACCTTTTAAGGGGCACCTGGGTGGCTCAGTCAGTTAAGCTTCTGACTTTGGCTCAGATCATGATCTCACAGTTCGTGAGTTTGAGCTCCGCATCAGGCTCTGGGCTGACAGCTCAGAGCCCGGAGCCTGCTTCTTGGTCTCCCTCTCTCTCTTTGCCCCTACCCTGTTTGCACTCTGTCTCTCTTTCTCACAAATAATAAACATTAAAAAAAAAATTTTAAATGAACATTTTAAACTGACCATCTACTATTCTGAACCCCAAACAAATGATGATAGATCTACAAATCTGTGAAGTAAATTCAAGTTGGCTTGTGTGCACACTTGTCCTATGTATATATGCTCTCTCTATATGTGTGCTTATGTGTGTATATATTATGTGTATATGTATACATATACACATATTGTCACTATTATTATTTTGAACAAACTTTATCACTTAGATAAATTAAGAATAAGAAAAATAAAAGTTATTTTGCTTTCCCTTTGCCTGTTTCTTCAATTGGGGCCCCAGCTTATCTGATGACCCCGTCTCTCTTATGGATTATAGAAACACTATTGATTTTTCTGTCTGTTCATCTTTTTACTTACTGTTAGGACAGAATTCTGGCTTCCAATCTCCTTCTATATGGAACTGGAAACCAGAAGCCTCACAACAGATATTTTTAGTTCAATAAATACTATGAGCAAGGAGGGCCTGTACCTTCAAGAATCATACTTTATTTGGTAAAGAAAACACAGATACTATTAATCAAAATAATAAGAGACAAGGAATAAGCATGGTGCAGAGTAGCCCTCCGTGGAGAAAGAGTACATGGAAAGAGCGGAGTACATAGGAAAGCTTCTTTGAAAAGCTGCTATTTTGTGTCAGGTACCATATAAGGAAGTTTTCATACATTATTCCATGTAAGTCTCACATCCCTGACAAATAGTTTTAATCTCCATTTTGCTAAAGCTTAGCAAGATTAATTGATTTGGAAAAACACACCCCTGGGCCCCTGGTCACCTGTTCACCAGGGCAGCTTCTACTATGACCTGAGATACTGTACCAGAGGCTGGAAGGTAGGTGAGTTTGGGGAGGTGAAATAAACATCAGCATAAACTGAGGCACAAAGGTAAAAGAATCCAAGACATGTACTAGGATGCAGAATATATGTCTACTGTGGCAAAATTGCTCCTTTTTATATGGAGAAAAAAAATCTTCCCCAAACCTTAACTTCCTGACTCCTAGCTATACTTCATTGGCCAGAACTGTCACATAACCCTTCTAGCTGGAAGTTGTGAGCACATTGTTACCTCAAAGGTAAAATGGATTATATTAAAATGGACCAGATGAGTGGGTACTGGGTAGGCAGTAGCATTATCTGCCATGCATAGAAAGCACTGAATAAACAGTGGCTCTTAATTATTATTACAGTGCTTTGTTACATCTAACATGCACATTTCCCACATATTAACATTTCGTAAATCAGTATATGTTCTACAATTGGTGTCAAGAAAGACTTACACACCTTGGCTTTGTGTTAAAGGTGTTTGATACTCATCCATATGTCACCACAGTGAAGTTGTTTTCATTGGTATCACCATACATGCTTGAACTTTAATTTAAATTTTTATTTCCAGTTGTGATTTAAAATGTCAACAAAAAGATGAAGTCATGATAACCCTTCAAGCACATCAGTGTTATACCAAACAAGACAGAGAGAGAGTTGAAGGAAGTACCTTTTCTTTAAGAGGCAGTATTGTTAGTGGTCAAGAATGCAGGTGCTAGATTCAAAAGCATGTTTTGGTTCCCTCAGGAGCCATGTGATGTTGGGAAACTTATTTTATTCCCTGTGGCTCATCTGTAAAATGGGGGTGACACTAAGTCTGTGTGAGGGTTAAATGAGTTACTGTTGATAGAGAGCTAAGGTATCCAGCATAGAAACTCAATAAACGGCAGTTGTCATTACTGTTAACATTGTTTGAGCAATGCATCACTGTAGGAGAGTAGATGTACTCTCATGTTATCTTTTAAGTCCAAAATCAAGTGCTTTCTAATTTCTAAGAAAAAAAGATATACACAGGTAAATAGCACCATGTATCTATGTAGATATATATATGTATGTATGTATGTATATGAATAGTTATTCAAAGGAAAAATCAGTTAATACACATGAAGAAGGGTAATTAAAGACAACAGAAATTGTCTAATATCTTGGAATATACCATAAGACTTAAAAAATGAAGACAAGTTCTAGATACCCATAGAATTTCATTAGAGACTAAAACTCTGTAACTGTTTAAAGCTTCTGCAGATATTCAAGAGAAACTGTTTAATATCCAGCAATATATACTTCTGTTATTAAAAAAAAAACCCAAAACTGTGAATACAACCAAATAGGAAATGCAAACAAAACCTGGTGTTCTTCAATATGCTTCAAAATTATCCTGTCAGTCCTTAGGCAAGTAAAGAGACCACGATCATAAGCATGGGTTTTGGAAAGCAGGTCATCACTATGCTGCACCAGGCCAAAGGTCACGCAGAATATGTAGGCTGTGAATATGATGAAGGCTTAGACTCAAATGTTAATTGTGATGTAGAAGAAGGAAGTCAAATAAAATCATGTGCATGAATGTACAGAAAAGTGAAAAAAGGTAAAAAACATAATGTACATGTAACTTAGTGTTTCTTCTTACCCAGAAATATAATTATTAAGTCAACATTAGGTGGTATCTTAGATCAATGTTACAATTCCAAAATTTGTCCTTGAGAGTTCACTGTGAATAACTTTATTTTTAGAATAAATTTCAATATTAATACACATCTATGTTGTGAATTCAAAAAACATTTTTTTAATGTTTATTTTTTGAGAGAGGGAGAGACAGAGTGAGAGTGGGGGAAGGGGAAAGAAAAAGGGAGACAAAGAATCCAAAGCAGGCTCCAGACTCCAAGCTGTTGGGAAAGAGCCCAATGCAGGACTTGAACTCACAAACTGCAAGATCATGACCTGAGCCAAAGTCAGACGCTTAACTGACTGAGCCACACAGGTGCCCCTTGAATTCAAAATTTTTAATCAAAATTACTCTGATTACTATATATCAGCAGCAGCCTGATTCGTTCCTAATTAATGTTCTTTTTTTTTTTTTCATCATAATCTGGTTGAGTTTTTGGAAGAAATGCAGACAAAGTGTGAGAATGATCATCCCTTGGCTTTTCTACTTCAAGATCTAAATTTCAAAGATTAAAAATGTCTGATGCCATGGCCATATGGAGTGCTTCCCGTGGACAGAAATGATATATCCCCAAGCACCTAAATCATGCTGGAAAAGAGCGTGATTTTTTTTCCTTTTGAAAATTAGTCTATTCAATCAAAATCTCATGGAAACAATTACTGGTTTTCTGTGTATAGCTCACTTCACTGGGAGTCGACTGCTGCCTGACTCATCCTTATTCTGCAACGCTGTATATACAAGTATTATATGTTACAGCCAATATCCAAATGCCTTCTAACTCCCAAAGTGGTGAAAGACAAATTGGTAACACAGTGAATTATTTCAGTTTAACATTCAGTTCTCAAGACAAACTGCCAGTCCTTAAAGGCAAGCATTATGCATCGATGATGATCCTTCGTGAATGAAAATGTGAACAGATTTCACAAATATTTTCAGGTTCACAAGTATTTTATAGGTATTTTTTTTCTGATGCTAAACACTCAAAGCAAAATGTCTTCTTTAATTATCCTTGGGAAAGGAAAAATAACACAATGGAAATGTTTGCTTATTTTCTTACTTCTTTTCTAAGGATATTAGCTGACACTATTTATTTAACCAAATGTTTACATTGCATTGAGTACCAAGTACTTAATGTACCTTTCAAATATACCCCTACACATGCAAAGTAAATGAATGCCTCAAAGTGATGAAAGAACTAGCCTGAATGATTGGCTAATGGGGGTATGTCAGTAGATAATGATGAAGTAAATGAGGGAAGAACTTCAGAAAGAGAACTCACCAAGTTCTCTCCAGTGAGTACATTTCACTTAATGCACCATAATTACCTGTGTATGTTCCTGTTTTTGCCACTTAATTGGGAGCATCTATCTCAGTGTCTGAACCATATGTTCTGTACGATGATAACCCTGGGTCCACTGGATCACGTCTAGACAATGTCATAATAAATAGCCATTTTCCCAAAGAACAGAGTTAGTCTCTATGAGCATGGTGATATCTCTCTGCTGTGAGCCTTACTCAGTCCCCAATCCATTCACCACACTCTATCCAGAATTATAGCTTTTAAATGTCTTTCTAGGGTTAGAGGGTTAAAACAATTTTTCTGATTAGTTTCACTTTAATTTCATGATCACATCATTCAAAAGACTTCACCACTGCCTGGAAACCTCCCTACATTTCTCTGTCAGCTAGCTCTCTCTCATTGTGTTCAATAATTGTTGCCTGTGTTCTCCCCTCTACTAAATCTCCAACCATCCCCATCTTCCTCTTGCCTCAGCTGATGATCTTACCCTACACTTCCCTGGAAAACAACAACTAAAACAAAACTCATAAAGCTTAGCCCCCACTTTTATTCCACAGCTAAATTTTCCCTTTATTTCTCTCTAGCTAAAATAGAGAGAGTGTGTGCTCCATTAGAGGTCAACTCCACTCTATGTACTCTGATCATTACCTCCTCTATATGCTCCAGAGCCTCTCTTCATCGGTCCTCACATCACTTACTACCTCCTTAAACCTCTTCTTCATTAAAGAGGCTTATCTATCAGCATTCAACTGTACATTAATTCATTATATGATTGGAGAAAGGCAGAGGTGGTAAGAAAGGAACAGGGAGGAGGAAAGAAGAAAGCATGTCTTCCTTTGATACCCTGATCCTTCTTCAGCTATGACCTTATCTTTCCACTTCTCTTCTTAGCCAGAATTCTCAAAAGTTACCTACAAAGGCTCTCCATTTAGTATCCTATCTTCCTTTACTCTTCAGCCCTCTGTAGCTATTTCTGTCCCTCACTATTGAAGCTTCCCCTTCAAAGGTCACCAGATTATGTCCATGTTGCCTAACTAAGACCCTATGGCCTGTCAGCTGTATGTTAATGCCCACCATGCTTCAGAAAATGAGTTCAGAGTCTTACGTAAATTGGAATTACAGTTCTACAACATACTGGATGGGTCACCTTTTTAAACTTCCTCATCTATAAATGTGGATAGCACTTATTTCCCTCTAATGGTGCGTGTGTGTGTGTGTGTGTGTGTGTGTGTGTGTGTTGATTACGTGATATACCATGTGAAGTACTTGATCTCATACCTGGCACATAGCAAAAAATTGTTAGTTTTTATAATTGGTTATATTATTGATGTTAATTCTTCCTCAATCATTCTCTTACTTTGTACTTCATGAAAAAACACTTGCCAGAGGAAGAGAGACAGTGGCTCAGTCCCCTGCATGCATGTACAGGGCTGGTACTACCCATGTCACAAGCCACTATTACGTTGCCCATGGGTGGAGGCTTTGTGGTCTTTCCTAGACAACTTTTGCAGGCTGGTTTCGGGGCCTACTCCCAAAGGGTACTTTTAGAACATCTGTGAACTTCCCCATATCCTTCCATGAATCTCTTTTTGGGTGAATTAGCTTAGCCATATTTGGCTTTTGTTGCTGCAACTAAAAGTTTTGATAAAACAGTCAAATTTCTAACTCAACTTATTCTCTCAAATTTCAGGTTCATATATTCAGCTATCCCCTCGTCATTCCCACTCAGATATTTCAGAGCCATCTCGAATTTAACATGTGCAGAACTGAACTACTGATCTCCCTCTCCCCCATCCCAATGGCTTGCATCATACCACAAGGCTACACATCCAAAACCTGAAGCTATAACTGCATATCTCGTTGTTACCCTCCACAGTTTCCAAGTGGTCTACAAAATACACCTTGAATTTGTCTACTCATTTCAATGCCAATTTGTTACCACCCTAAATCAATGGCTACTATCTCACAAATGAACCAAAACATCTGATTTTAAAATTTCTCACCATTTCCTACTTCAATTTCTTTCAAAGCATTCTCCTTCTAGCAAAGTAAATATCTCAGAACAAATTCTGCTCCCTTATTGAAAATGTCCTAATGGTGTATTATTGCTTACACATGGGAAAAAATTCAAAATCCTAACTCTCACTTCCAAAGCCCTGAACAATCTGGATTCTGTTCAGCTCTTTAACTGTATCATATACCTCCTCTGCCATTTATTTCTCCAGGACCCAAACTCCCTGACTTCACTTCACCTCTTTAAAACCTAGTTATTTTCTCAGATTACTTGATGCTTCTGGTTATGGGATGAATTTGTTTGGTATATACCAACAAGTTGGGTATTTCAAACCCCATTATCTAAAACATACAAATGTCTTAAAGAAGACTTACTATGACTTAACAATATCTTCATATTAACAAATGTTGGATAATAACTGTGATGTTCAAAAACTGATTGTTAGGATGATGTAATCCTTAGAAGGAAAACACAGGGAAACTCTGTATTCCCATCATAGTTACTGGAATATTTTATTCCTGTCTTATACCTACAGTGACAATATAAATCTGTGGCTTTGTCTGCAAGTTACTTACAAAATGGTTGTGAGAAAACAGCCTCAGGGTGATAGACTCAGGCTTTTAGAAGTCATGTTAATTTGGTGCATTTCTTTCTTTCTTTTTTAAGTTCATCTATTAATTGAGAGAGAGAGAGAGAGAGAGAGAGAGAGAATGTCATGTGCACTTGCACGCAGGCAGAGGAGGGGCAGAGAAAGAGAGGAAGAGAGAGAATCCCAAGCAATCTCCCTGCTCTGTCCTGAGATCATGACCTGAGCCAAAATCAACAGTTGGATGCTTAACTGACTAAGTCACTCAGGCGCCCCTTTGTGCATTTCTTAAGTAAATCATTACTGTTTTCATTTACATATAAAAATGTAGATCCTAAACCTGAATATCTAGATGTGATGACAGAGACAAAAGAAAGAGAACTGCTTAAGAGAACTTACATTCTTACTCTACAGGTTTAAGGTCAGTGCTTTGTAACTCCCTCTTCCCAATGTCAGGAATCACTTCAGCTTTGAAGAACAGCTTTCCTTCATGACACCTGCATCTCAATTAGTGATTAGTCACAGGAACACTGACTTCACCCCCAGTGCAGTGGGGATTCTCAAGGACAATAAGGACTCCTTGAGGAATAGAAAGTGGGGCTCTCTAGGGATAATTCTTAATATGTGTAAGGATCAAAAGTGTTTAAAAGTGGTCAAGAGAGGCAAGGGATGCCAGTATGGTTTTATTACATATCTCTCTACTGCAACCCCTTGCAATAACTCATTGTGGGCGTGTGTATGGGAGGTGGAGGGGTGAATCTGACCAAAAGAGATCATTCAATGAGGGTGGAAGCCATTCAAATCACTAATTTGACCAAAATGGCTAAATAAGTGGCCTTGTCAAGAAGATAGAACTCTTTTCCAATTGCATCAAAATAACTGATTTCACCTCAAATTACATTAAATAAGGTGACTCCAACAGACATAAGACAATTGTATTGATTCTATAGATAAGAAATGCAGTTTCTACAAGTGTGAAATCTTATCATAGAACACACTTACTCATATCAAAGTGGCTCACTTTTCAGCTGCCTCTATGGCTGACAACAAGAAGTGGTTTATGGGATATATAGAAACCTCAAAAACCACAACGCCAAATAAAAATAGTAGTCTTGGGCAAATAATCTGTAACAAGGATATCTATGAATACTCTTGGTATTTATTTTAATATGGTTCAGTTCAATACGGTTGTTTGCTTTCTAATCAAACAGCAATCTGTATTTTTATTTATCTTCCTCAGAAGTTGATCTTGGTAATAACCATTGTGGGTATGAAGGGGGAAACAATTGGACCCAGGCCTATCTCAGATGATACAAAATATATCCTTTGATAATTCTCAGTAAATCTTATAACATAGACTATAAACAACTGCTAGATTTAAAAGTCACAATGGCATAGTCCTAGAGTTCATATTGTAGGATCGTAAGACGGTTACAACTTCCCCTAGAATCAAGAGAAAATGCCATCCATTAGAGAGAGTTAAAGTGAACTCACTTCATAACAAGTTCTAGAAATAACCAGAGCCCTATGCAGGTGCACATGCATTCTAATGTTTCCTCTAATCTGGACTTGAGTTAATGTGAGGTGACAAGGGTAATTTTCAGATCAATTGGCATTACTACATGGTTTATGGTATAGTGAACATCCCTGGTGACCGGTGTGTAAACAGACCCCAAAACAGTCAAATCCTTAGGTTCTGATTTGGCTTTGCTACTATCCAGTTCTGCAAATTTAACCTCTCTTGGCCTCGGTTTCTATAAATTGAAGAAAAATGGAATGCTTTGTCCATAAGATCAACGTCCAGCTCCAAATTCCTAATCAGAAAAATTATGGTAGCTTTAAGAAAATAATTAATGGTCTACAGAATTAAAATCAGAGACTTGCTGAGGTAAGCAACAAAATTTACAAAGGACAATGTAAGGTTCATTTCCTTCTAGACTGGGTAAACTTGTACCCAGTATTTATGTGGACTTGAAAATTATAAGTGTTTTAAATAAATTAATTCTAAAATGAAGGCATTTAAAATTATTAGCTGCTTATCAGCATGAAACACAAAGAACACTGAAGTGTGAGATTTTTCCAGCGAAACTCATCATTAAACTTTCACTAACAATGCCATCATTTCCTTTCCCCTCTGTGATCACACCATCTCCCAGGTACAATTTTAGGTTTAACAGTCTTAAAACTAGGCAAGACCAGGCAAGCTGAGCAGGCAAATCAAATGATTAAGTTTTTAAAAGTTTTACAGGTATTTAAGCCTTGGGAAAGCTTAATTAAAGTTAATGAAGAATTTAAAATAGGAATGAAAATTAAAGCAGTAGGAAATGTTAAAGAAAAATATTACTATTCAGCTGAAAAAAAAAATCCAGGAAGAGCCCCAGGGAACTGATGCTAATCATCATCAATCAGAGGAACCAGCTCTGGCTATTGCAGGGAGTGACCTGGAAAGCCGGAGCTGAGGAAAAGTGGGTGGGAAAGGAGTGTAGGGGAGATGTGTCACATGGAGGATGCAGTGGGGCACCTAGGTGGTTCAGTCAGTTAAGGGCCTGACTCCAACTCAGGTCATGATCTCACAGTTCATGAGTACAAGCCCCGCATCAGGCTCTGTTGCTAACAGTGCAGAGTCTGCTTCGGATTCTGTCTCTGTCTCTCTCTGTCTCTCTCTGTCTCTCTCTCTGCCCTGTCCCTGTTCATGCTCAGATTCTCTCTCAAAAATAAATAAATAAACATTTTAAAAAATGGAGGATGCAATGAAGATTTTCTTTTTCAAGCAGAATATTGATTCTGCCTAAGTGTATTTCTTTCATATCATTATAAAGACCATCGGAATATCCTCAGCTCTTCAAATTCACTCATTCATTCAACATTATATTTGGATCTCAGTTTACCAGAACATCTGGTTGAGTTCTGTACCACTAAATCTATTACCCATCTATCCTATGAGAATGGATTGCAATTGCATCCCATATTTGCATGAAATAAAATGTAAAATTTAAAACCTCATCCTCTGGGTCCCAGTTACTGGTTACTCATCCTGAACCAGGCTTATCCCTGACTGATTCTATCAATAAATAAACACATAATATAACATTTTTGGGAATATGTTATTGTGAATATATACTAAGCATTTGAATTAGTGATGTAGTTTAAATTTATCAAATGATATCTGAGATAAACAGGGACTAGATACCAAGTAGCTGGTCCAAATCTAAAGAAGCCACTTTCTTTTGCTCAGTCACAATAACAATGATCACATCAAGAATGATCACATGAAGAGGACATCTGGGTGGCTCAGTTGATTAAGTGTCCACCTTTGGCTCAGGTCATGATCTCGTGGTTCGGGAGGTCAAGCCCACGTTGTGCTCTATGCTGACAGCTTGGAGCCTGGAGCCTGCTTCGAATTCTGTGTCTCCCTCTCTCTCTGCCCCTCCCCTGCGCATGCTGTTCGCTCTCTCCCTCTCTCTCAAAAATAAATAAACATTTAAAAAATTAAAATAAAAAAGAATGATAACATCAAGAATTATCACATGTGATTTAACTGAATCCCAAATTGATATATTTCCAAAGCATGGCACATGGGAGAAATACAGCATTAAAAGCACCTAACAGAGTAACTGATTTACAGAAATGCACAGAAAATGGGCTAACCTTGCCACTCTCTCCTATTGCAGAGCATAAATATTGTGTTCAGCCATTTCTTAATGGCTGGCAGTGTGACACAAATAATAAAACCTATCTTTAATAGCCCACTAGGTATCAAAATCAGGGAATACCCAATGAATTTTCACTGTTGGCTTTCTTTTTTAGGAGGAAGGTTGGAGGTTCCAAATTCAAACTAGAAATAATAACCGTAAAATAATATGAAGGGGTACTAAATGCCCTATTTGGGGGATTTGGAGAATGACATAAAGCTAATGACAACAGTGAGAGTCAGAGTCAGTTACCTAGGAACGGTGCCCCCATACCTTCCTCTCTGCTGGCAGTCAAAACAGTGAGGAATGTGCAAGAGGGGCATAGTCAAAGGCCAGCCTTAATCTCCTGGTGGCATCTAATAGCATGCAAATTAGTGAGAGATCTAAACACTGTGATCCTCTCCTCATGTCACCATCTTGGAAGCAAGACCCACCAGGCAGAATAGCAGCCACGAGGCAGGCTGACAGTTAACAGGTGCAACGAAGGAGGGATATCTTTGGTTGTTGGAGGTGTTTTGCTTTCATGGACAAGCTGTGTTTACTATTAAAAAAAATTAAAATGTGCTCATTCTCATCAGTAAGCATTGCCTTTGAAAGCTACATGTACTAAGGGTAACAAATTCATCTACATCTGATATCGGTTGCAGGGTCTAACCTTTGGCATTAACAGATTAATGTATTAGCCAGGAACCCAAATGAAAAGTGCTTATGCACACAGTATGATGGCTATGATTTAGTAATGTTCACACAGCAATTTATATTTTACCGAGTGTTACAATGCATTCCCTTATTTTTTCTTCAAGACAGATCCCTGAGGTGTTATCTCCATTTTTTTTAAGGTGAGCAAGATAAGGCATCGAGTAGTTACTATGGAATCATGGAGATTTAGTCAAGCTATGTCTGTATACACACCAATAACTTTTGGAAAATAAAAATGAGTCTAAAATTCTTGCTTGACATTAAACAGACTAGTGACATTGAAATATTTTCTTAGTAGTAAAACTCCACTTTTTTCTCCCAAATAGTGTTAGCCACTCCAATTTATAAATATGATAATAACTATGTTGTATTTGCAAAAATTTTTAAGTATAAATTTCTAACATTTATTGATTATTAGGGCAATTAAATGTTTTTATGAATAGAAGATTTAAAATCAGACGGCACAAATAATAGTTCCAGGCTCTATCACCCTCAGCGACTGTGAATTTCAGAACCCCTGAAATCCACAGATCTCAGAACCACTGGGTAGAGGGAGAAATGTTTACTTAACCTAGCCTTGAAAATGTATAAATTCAATAGAACTATTAGACACACATCAACATGCCATAATGTGTAAGGTGGGAATGCGTCAGAACACTTCAATTCAGTCACTTAGCCAACTGTCCAGTCTGGGATGGGGTGAGATGGGGAGAACCCACCAGCAGAGACAGCTACACAGGGTGATTGAAAGGGGGCAGGAAAGAAGGCCTGTGGCTTGTGGAAAGGCTCCTTCCTCATCCTTGTTATAGATCTGTCCTCTTTCCAGCAGGGAGCAACCAACTACAATTAAGTAAAGAGAGGTTAAGGGTTATATTAATCTTTTAAGAAGAAGCCATAGCTTGAAGCTGATGACCTGGATTCTAGAACCATCTCAATCTGCTCTGAAATAACTTAACGGAACTAGAGAAAAACCAGAGTAAAGCAGGCAGAACGAGCAGGTGAGATTCAGCCCATTGGAGCTGATGGCATAATGTGTGCTGAGACCATACAATTTCTGAGGCTGAGTCATGGCTCACTGAGTCACAGAAGCACTTCACAACAGAAGTTAAATATAGTGAACCCAGATTCCAGAAAAGATAAGGTCATGCCTCTCCAGGGACCAAAGGGAAACTGAAAAGAATGGCCTGGCCTTGGACAGGAGGGAGGAAGTAAAATCAATTGGAAAAAAAGACAGGACCTAGTGGGTAGATCCAATGGGCAGGACTGAGTGAGCAGAGAACAGAATCCCACACTTGGAAGGGACCTGAGAGCATCCTCCAATCCAAGAATTTTGGGGATGACACATTTGAGGCACACCTGTTGCCTATCAGTTCTGTCCACAGTCTCTTCAATAGTTCAAACCTGGGCTAAAGTCAATAGCGTGGCACTAAGTTACCAAGTTACTCTGTGTGAAGGCTGCTTTCTAGATCAACTGTAGTATAATCCTTTGGTTCTTTACAAAAGGGAATCTGTGGAGGATGTGTGCTAATATTGGAAGGGAGGGATCCATTTTAAACAAAGAAGGAGACTATAAATTCTAATAATGGATTCTTTGAAAAAGAACTTTCTTATCCCTCAAATCCGTGGAACAGAAAATTAAGCTTTTACCTACAAATGTCAGCAGGAACCTACATGGGGTAGCATTTCTATGAAACCAGAAAATACATGTGACTGAACTCTATAAACTAAAAAGAGCCAGAAAAGGGAAATAATACTGAGGTTGCCCTGGATTTAAGCCCTTATTTCACAAACTCTCTCCCTCTCTCTTTCTCTCTCTCTCTCTCTCTCGCCCCCCCCCCTCTGTCTGTGTGTGTGTATATAGTATTCCTGAATATAAATGTGGCAGCTGTACATTACCAAGTATTTGGAAAATGAAAATATAAAAACAAAAGAGAAATATTCAATCTTAAACCTTCCACTTAGACACGACCACTGTTAACAGTTTGGTGTGTTACATATCAGGCTTTATTGATATGTACATCTATGCCTTACTTATAAATAAATTGGGATCCAAATGGTTTCTTTTTTTTTTTTTTACTTGTCAATACTTGCATATTTGTATACAAAATTTACAAGACTTTGGACTGTAATCCTAAAACATTATTTTACAGGCTATTGGAAATTCTATTACTTTTAATAAATCCCCTAAAGTTAAAAAACTGGGTCTTGAAATTACCACTATTCCAAACAAAGTTATGGATTAATGTTCTTGGTTTTACTTGCATTTGTCTGGTTACTGGTCAGATTCATCATGGTGCATGTTTTGGGCTGTTTACATTTCTTTTGTGTATTGCCGTCAAGTCTCCTTTCCATTTTTCTCCTGAGGCACTAAGCTTTTATAAACAGCTCTCTATGTATTAAGTATATTAAGTCACCCTCTGCCATAGCTATTTAAAATACTATTAATTTGTCTTATTTCATGTTTGGTACTTTCTCACATATAGGAGGCTTTAAATTTTTGTGTAGTTAATGTTTTCCCTCAGGGTTTCTGGTTTTGGTGTCAAGTTTTGAAGGATATCCTCTGTGCTACAACCAACATACATATTCACCAGTAGTTTTTTCTAGTTCTCTCAAGGTGAAATGAGCTTGGGGCTCAGAGTCTAGAAACCATTCCTAATCTGCACATTAACCCTGTGCTATATTCTGTCTCCACTGATCTGAGAGTTAATCTGATCTGTGCTTTAATTTCATCATAAAAAATGATTAATATTAGTATCTACCTGGTAAGACAGCTAAAAGTAATAAATGGGGTAATCCATGTAAAGTACATGGCATAGTGCCTAGCATATAATAAATACTAAATAAACCCTAGAGATCATTTAACTCCCTACTACAAATGAATATCATTTTGCAGAATACAATAAAACAGACCTAAATTTAAACTTTTCCAAATTTGCCTGAACACTATATTTTGAATAATACTTATTATGCCCCACTAATTTGAAATGCCACCACTATACATTAAGTGACTACAGGTGTTTGGACACATTTCTAGACTTTTTATTAATGTCCATTGATCTGCCTGGCTAGTAATGCAACACTGCTACAATATTAAAATCAGTATGGTGGAATACTGTTTTAATTACTTTCTGTGCATCCATCCCACCAGAATAATTCCTTTTTTTTTTTTTTTTTTCCCAGAAAATGTCCTTGACTAATCAGGTTGCCAAAACTCCTGGTTAAAGTTTCAAGAGGGAATTAACAAAAGTATATGAAAATGCTTTTCTTTTAAAGAGCACTCCAAGTGTTCCCTATAAATATTTGCAAAGAAAGTCCAAGATGAACTTTTCTGTCTAAATCCTACCTTAACCCTAATCACCGTACAGTAGAATATAAGTGATCAGCACAAAATGGCAGAAAGAAAGGAAGGAAGGAAAGAAGGAGGGAAGGAAGGAAGGAAGGAAGGAAGGAAGGAAGGAAGGAAGGAAGGAAGGAAGGAAGGAAAGGAAAGAAAATTAGGTCTTTAACCTTTCTTTGTTGAGGACCACATTGATGAATACTTTGAGCCTCCCTAAATCATTCCCTAAACCTTGCCCCGCAGGTCCACGAGACCCTGATTCATCACAGGATGGTGGTCAGCCCACCCATGCAGACCCTGCTTCATCCATTAATTACTACAGGAGGAAGAGACAATACTCCTGCAGAAGCTGAGAATGGTACTCAAGTGCCAACAACTCTTCCTCATAGTGCCTCTGACCAGGAGCGAATGGCTTGGTACCCAGGGGGTTCCTACCTGTCTCAGTTAGTCATCATCCCTGTCCAGTAGGAAGCTAAGTGAGTGGGAAGATCAAGATACCACAAGTGCTACTGTTATACCACTCTTTCCAACAGACTAAATTTAAAAGCCCCTCATAGAAATAGAAGGAAAAAAGGAGTTCCTTAACGACTTGTTTCAAATCAATAGATACCATTTTAATGACAGAAAGTTGCCATATCTTCACAGTGGCCTGATTTCTGGCCCATTCCCTATTTAACAATTCTGCCTGCAAAGCATATGTTTTGATAGATTGCTGGAAGGCCTTGTCATTAACTATTAAAATGCCATGTTCATGTTCCTACCCTACTGGGTTTTTGTTTCACAATAAATACCTTAAGGAAATTACTCTAAATTTACATTTTGACACAGGTTCCTTGGTGCTTTTACTTTCTCCAGGGACTGAGAGGCTTAAAGGAAAATTAAACTAAAAAGGGATCTCTTAATCTAAATGTGTAAATTATGCTGAAGATGGAATAAGCAATGAGGAAAACTGCTATTTTTCAAATTAATTCTGGCCATCAAGTAGATTGGGAGTGTGAATGTGACAAAAACCATATGAAAATGTGTCTATGACATTTTAAGGCTCAGGAGAACTAGGGACAGGGATAGTAAATTTAATCAGATATATAGAAGTCAGGAGGGGAGCCTTTAAAAAGTCCTGATAAAGGAAAGGATGAAATCACAGCTGAGATTCTGAAATGGAGGGAAGCTCAAGGGGTTCATTAGGCTATTCAGGAAGAAATTTCAGATATTCTTCTGCAAAGAATTCACAAAACAAAGAAAAAGATAGGAAGAAGAAAGAATACCTATCTAAAGAGATCAACAGGAATCTGCAATGACCTCCAATTTTATGAGCATTTGTGCACACGACAGAAGGACACATAGTAAAAAAGGAGAATGTTTGTAAAATACAAAGTTAGGAAAGCTAAAGCACATAAGAAGCTAAGACTTGGAAAAATACATGTGGCAGGAAATACATTCTCCTTCCTGTTGGCCTCCTCTTCCTCCTCCACCTTCTTCTTTTAAAGTAGGATCCAGTTTAAGAAGGGTCAGAAAAGCAAATGTCCTGTGCTCCTCAAAGAGGGGATGATTAATGAATCTTTGCTGGTGGAGTGCTGTTTTACCACCCATTCTCTTCTGGAGTGGGAGACAACTGTAAATTAAAGATGGTTAGGGTCAATGTTGGCGTGAAGCTAGCTGGTGGAGGAGACTATAAAAAGTACTTTCTAATTCTGAATGTATCAAAGACTCTCAGCCATGTTCACTTATGGGTGACCGTACATCCTCGTTTGCCTGATATGGTCCCACGAATGCCTGCCTTTCTGGCATACTTATTAATGGACCTCCTTTCTCTTTTAAAAATATCTTTATTGGGATGATAAATTATATGGTCATCTTGCACATATATCAGAATGCCAAGGGTATTCCACATTTAGTTGTTTTCAATAACCTTTGAGAATCTGTGTAGAATAGAATGGTGCTTTGAACTTGAGATGAGCAGGTGTTCTCGTTTTCAAAAGTGGGAAGAAGGGATGTGTTATTATATATTGACTAAAGAATAAACTAGACTTGATAATCTGAGAAACAGATTATTGTACAGACTTTTGTGATAACTTTGAGAGAGAGAAAGCAGCCACTGAGAGGGAACATGAATTTATAAGACTAAATTAGGTGAGTTCCACATTAATTCCTTCTTTACTCAGGCAACTGTAGTACGTCATGGGATTCTGTAGACAGACCAAATGTGGGTTTTAACAGGACCTCAGACAAAGTTCTTCTTGATATTCTTAGAGGAGAGGATAGAAATATGAATTGTCATATAGTTTGTTGAATTTTAATTGGTCAAATGACTATTCCAAACAGTGTTGACTAATGTTCACTAATGAGCAACATTAACTCTGCCCTTGGCACTGTCCTTTTCAATATTTTTCTCACCAAATTAGATTAAGACATGCTGATAAAAGTTACATCTGATGCATGGCAATAGCAGAGACTGAGATGGCAGAGTCAGAATCCAAAATTATCTCATCAGACTGGGAAAATGAGCCAAGACTTAATATTAAATTTCACGGGGAGAAACAATTTCACAGGGAGAAATTTATTTTCCAAAAGCAAGTTGCACAAAAACAAGAGAGGACACACGATTATATAGAAGCAAATGTGAAAAAGAAATAAAGGTTTTGTTGGCTAAAAATCATATCATGGTGAGTTGGCCACAAAAAAAACATTAATATCAAAATCAAGAGGGTGACATAGCAATTTTACTTTGAGCCCAACATGTCACACCCAAAATAACATATTTCAATTTGGGTACCTCAAACTTAAGCAACATAGTAACAAACTGGGAATCATGCAGAGAACAAGCAGGATAGTATATTGTAACAGTCATTTTTTATTAAAAATTTTTAATTAATTTTTAAATATTTGTTTATCTTTGAGAGAGAAAGTACTCAAGCAGGGGAGGGACAGAAAGAGTGGGAGACACAGACTCTGAAGCAGGCTCCAGGCTCTGAGCTGTCAGCACAGAGCCCGAAATGCGTGGCAAGAACTTATGAACTGTGAGATCATGACCTGAGCTGAAGGCTGCCACTTAACCCACTGAGCCACCCATAACAGTCATTTTTTTAAAAGAATAGTGAATACTGTAACAATAGTAGCACAGATTTGTAATCCTATATCTACATTCTTAAATTCATAAAGTTAGAAAACCAAAAACTGTTTATTAATTCAACTGTTGCCAAACCTTGACCTGATATAAAAAGAGAAGGCTAGTTATAGTCTTTATCTATTTCAACTTCACATGAATATTTATATATTCATTCGAAGAAACATTAATGTACTTGATTATGATATTCTGCCCTTTGTCCCACTGGGAATATTACATTACCTCTCCATGTATCTCCATATTGCCTTTTAAATAAAACTCCAATAATAAGAATATAAAAATATTTTCAAAATATTCAAAATCTCTTCAAAGCCTTGGGCTAAAGAACTGTGAACTAATAATAATGATAATGATAAAAACAACAGCAATGATGATGATCATAATTATTGATACAATAGTTATATTAATGCAATATAAAATAGTATATATTACAGAGTATAATACCATTAAACTAATAATAGCTAAAATGTGAATAGTGCTATGTGCCACTGTGGTGTTGCAGCATCCATACCAGCAAAGACATCACCATAGCAGAGGTCAGGGCTCAGGAGCAACATGTGGCCATGAGAAGCAATTAGAATAGACAGTCAGACTTCTGTCTCTCTCTTCATCTGCTCCTGGAAACAGAATTCATGCCATCTGTAGCCTGGGTGCACCCCCAACATCCTTGGACAATTTAGGGAAAAGACCTCGAATGGGAGATAATGGACTTAGAGCACATGCAGGGGTGTTTTGCGAGGCGGATGCCCCCCAAGTAGGCTTCACTAGGGGAAGGGGAAACTTATAAAGAAACGATCAGAAGAGGACATAGGACTCTCCTCCTCCTACTGTCTTCACAGAAAGCTATGTGGGGCCTGAGTGAGCTGCTAGATACAGTGTGGGTGGCTTTTCTTTGCCTTTTAAAGGGCAAGCTTATATGCTTGTCAAATTTGTCATGGTAGATGCTGAGTTTTAATAACTTATCAGTTATCATTTTGAGTGCTTTCATTCCTCTGAATGTGCTGTTCTGGATTCTAACATTCAGAAGTATGTCTTGAACATAAAAGTTTAGAGATATCAGTGGGGAAAGTAGACTACATGACCTCTAAGATACTTTCCAACTCAGAGTGTCTTTGGTTTTACTAGATGCTCTGGAGAAGTATTCTGTATTATTAATATTTCCTCTAATCTTAGTTGGCATTCTATTAGTGTTCTTCACTGATACTGCACAGCGAATAGAGGACTTAAATACATCAATATAGACCTTTGTCCTCAATTCTATTAACTGATTCAATGTAATATAAACTGCACTCAGGTTGAACATCATTCCTACCTAACTCAAACACTATAATTCAATCTCTTCTGATTCTCATTCCATCTTTCAACCTGCCAGCCTCTTCCCATCTATTTCCTCCCCCTACTCATGCTTCAGACTCAACAAAATCCATATTCCAGCTCTACTGTACTGCTTACCAGAGATTTGATAATCCCCAAATAGCAACTAGGTAGATTTATAGCTGTTTGTGTCATAACATCTGAGGGATATAAAAGGCAATGTATTTTTTGCTAGTCATAATCCTTAAATGCAGGTGATAACATCTTCTGTCATCTGTTTGGGATTCTTTCTCCCTTAAATAAGAGGGTATATTGTCTTTGGGCAGTGGGTGTTCACACCCTCAAATCTGTATCTATAGAAATGCTCACTCCAAGCATCTCAGTGATGCTAGCTTCACATTAGCTATGTTCAGCCAGACTATGAAGTGGACCAAACTTCAGATTTCTAGGAAGCCTACCAGGTGCTATGCACTGTGTTAGATAATGGGAAAATTATTAGATGTAGTTTCTGGCCCCCAAGAACTCACAATATAAAATACAAAATAACTATAATTTAATGTAATAAGTATAATAAAGAAGAAAGGTACAATTGGCCAGCCCAAGAGGGTCATGTGGTCCCCAGACAGGAGGAAACATCATTTGTTTGAGCAAGTTACCATGACAACAAGAACAGCTGCTGACCATTTAGCCAAATTACTAGGTGAAAGTCATTTCGCAATTGTCATTAGGTTTCTACATACCTGAGCACCAAACCTGGGTCATGAAAAATAATTGAAAAAAAAAAAAATAATAATCGTAGTTCTGGCCACATTTCCAGTCAGAGATCTAAAGTAGACTGAGGTGCCATAAGTGAAAAGATTAATATGGGTCAAGCCTTCCATCTTCAGGGTGGTGGTACCAGGACAGGAAATTCCAGGCCAATCACCTGGGGCTCAAACAGCCTTTTTTTTTTTTTTTAAATGTCATCATTTTCCACATGTGCCATGACAAAAATGTGGGAAGTGGAAAGCACTGGAAGGGTAAGTCATAGACATTTAGGAATGATTCAAATTAAGCTGATTAGTTGACTGACTGATTTATTATTATCCTTGATAAAGATATCAGTGGGTGTCATTGGTTTGAAGCAGTAACATCGAGGAAACCCAAACATGAGCAACACTAAGATTTGGTATTTAACTTTGTAATTTGTTCATGTCTTTTTGAAAACTGCTTTGGGGTATAGGATATATATAGATCTTTCTTTTTTTCTTAATTTAAAATTTTTTAAAAATTTATTTTGAGACAGACAGAGCATGAGTGGGGGAGGGGCAGAGAGAGGGAGACACAGAATCCGAAACAGGATCCAGGCTCTGAGGTGTCAGCACAGAACCTGATGTGGGGCTTGAACCCAAGAACCGTGAGATCATGACTTGAGCCAAAGTCAGACACTTAACCGACTGAGGCACCCAGGCACTCCAGGATTTATATAGATCTTTTAAAAAAGATGTTGAATTCTACTCTTTACATATATTTTTAAATGTTTATTTATTTATTTCCAGAGAGAGAGGAAAGACAGCATGTGAGCAAGCAGTGAAGGGACAGAGGGGGGTGGGGGGTGGGGAGAGAGAGAGAGAGAGAAAGAATCCCAAGCAGGCTTCCAGCATGGAGAGTACTCAGGGCGTGATCTCACAACCTCAAAATCAGGAGCCGAGCCAAAATCAAGGGTCAGGCGCTTAGCCAACTGAGCCATCCAGGCACCCACATATTTTTTTTTTTTAATATTCAAGATATATATGGTCTAGGTTAATAGTTGATAAGTAGATACAGATTAGTGTCCTGAATTCAAGGGAAAAAAATCAAATAATATGGTGAAAGAATCTGATTTTGAATTCTCTTTGCAACTGTTGAGCAGCTGAATTAAAGCTTTTCCTTCCTAAATTGCCACTGACTGTTACATTTCTGTGAAGTTGGGAATCTTCTGAAAGATTCTCCAGGCAAGCCAAAAAAATAACAATGTAACAAAAGGGAAATATCTTTATCTGAGCTGCATGAAGCACTTTTAAAGAGGTAGTTCCCCTCTTTCTGATAAACTAAGGGCACTACTCAGAAGTATTCTATATAAACAAACAAAAAACAAAGCAAAACACAAAAAACCCAACAACGTCTATTTTGTATATGATCTTCCACTAAGAGGCACTCCACTACTTGAAAAACATCATGTGTCTTCCCTGTGCTTGCTGCCACCTTCTTTCTGACTGATACCTCCCGTCACAACTCTGGTTGCACATAATGTCTCGATTTCAGGAAGAGAGGGAGTTTTTCTAAATGGAATCATAGTGAGGGCAGAGAGGCCTCCAGTCCAACACTAGGTTTCCTCTACTGCTATAAATTTAGATGATACAAATATTATTGTAACTAACAATTTGAAAACTTTTTAAATTCAGAGATGTCTTTGAAACTCTGTAAACCACTCTTATTAAAGCTTCCCAGATGAGCACCTGTCTCTAAAATTCTGTTTTTCTGGGGAGCCTGGGTGGCTCAGTGGTTTGAGTGTCTGACTTAGGCTCAGGTCATGATCTCACACTTTGTGGGTTTGAGCCCCGCATCAGGCTCTGTGCTGACAGCTCAGAACCTGGAGCCTGCTTTGGATTCTGTCTCTCCCTCTCTCTCTGCCTCTCCCCTGCTCATACTCTGTTTGTCTGTCTCTGTCAAAAATAAATAGACCTTTAAAAAGGAAAGACTTGAGGCACTTGGGTGGCTCAGTCGGTTCAGCATCCAACATCAGTTCAGGTCACGGTCTCCCTGTTCTGGAGTTCAAGCCCTGCCTTAGGCTTGCTGCTGTCAGCTCAGCCCACTTCAGATCCTCTGGCCCACTCTTTCTCTGCCCCTCCCCCTCTTGCACTTTCTCCCTCTCTCTCTGGAAAATAAATATTAAAAAATAATAAAATCCTGTTTTTCTTTCAAACTTCTGAGGCTTCTGTCTACAAAGTTCTCCATTACATTGTTTGTTTCTATTTTCCCACAATTCTATTCACTCAGTCTCCCTTATTAATTCAATAAAAACTGTGTGCCAGAGTTTATGCTAGGTACTAGAATTAAAAAGATGAGTAACGCATGGCTCCTCCCTTCGAGGGGCTTATAGACCAATGGAGAACACTCTGCTAGTCCATTTTTTAATTAGTTCAAAACTTAATTTTTATACCTCTAAAAAGTATCACAGAAAATCTTTTCCAAAGTGATATTCTACCTACCTTTATTTTTGGATGCATGGACAAACAATTTATAATTAAAGCCTAGAATTTCCTCTGATAGAGAATTTTTAAATGAGGATACATTAAAATAAAATTAATCATGGAGTTTTAGAGTAGGAAGGGCTCTATAGAGATCTTTTAGTGTAACGTTCTCATCTTCTTGATGAAACGCCAGCGCCTAGAGAGTGTAATAGTTTCATTTATTCAATAAATATAATTGGAGCATCAACCATATGCCAGGCACTGAGGTAGAAGCTAGAAATACAGTAATAAATGAGATCCACACTACGACTGTGTCATTAATAAATAATTACACACATAACTTAATTATCATTGTATTTGGTATAAATGAGAAGCAAGGGATGCTGAAAAAATAAAAAAATGGAGTGATGAAACCCAATCTGTACCTTCAGAGGCTACTTCTTTAAGGAGGTCTCATTAAAGGTGGGACTTAATGAGAGGAGGCTCACCCAGGTTGCAGAGCTAGTGAGATGCACCATGGAACTGAAACTAGTTTCTTCAGGCATGAGTAGCCTATCTTCTGCTATAAATTGGCACATTTCCTACAGGTGGTTATCTATCGCACATTGACAATGAAGTTATTGGTTGAAGATTGTCTGTTTTGTTTATAAGCTTCCTTCACTCCTGCCTGACAGTCTGCTCATCTTTCAACAACAGCGTTGACAACATACATAAACCCCATTTCTTGAGTCAAGAAGTACTTATTGCCACATATTGAAGTTCCCAAAGAAGTGGAACTTGCCTTTTTTTAAAATTTTCTATCTTTAATGCCCTTTATATACAGAAAAATGATCATTAAATCAAATTTGTTCTGCAGGAGATGATAATAGAATTGAGGAAATTGCAGTATACACACACATTAAATATCTATATGTGTATTTTTCCAAAAATTTCCTTCTGGTAGTGAGGTCTTTCCCCTCTGTGCCATGCATTAGAATCCATTTAACGTTGCAAAGGAAGGAAGGAGCATTTCAGAGTTATAACTCCTGTAATAACCTATTTATCACTAATATTCCCATTTTATCATTGTCTATCTGCCCTGGCATACTGCTGACTAACATTATTAGTAGTGGGCTTTACTTAAGAGGATGTAAAGATAGCCTACTTTGTGCTGTTCACCCAGATACATTTGTTACCTCCAAATTTTGGGTGAAATTCAAGTATCATTTATGATAATGAGCAATACCCTCAGTGCTTGTCGAAAGAGGCACCTGAAATGTGTGTTCCTTTTTATGCTATCAATTCTTTTAGTAATTCCTACAGATACACACACACACACACACACACACACACACGCACGCACACACACTCACACGTTTGTCTGAGTNAGTGAGCACATAGAGAAAATAAATGGTTAGGCAACCAATTCACTGGTTCTTTAATCCCTATATTTTTTATGCCTTATCTTAGCTGATTCTTCTGCCAAACAGTGAACCCCAACAAGTTCCCTTCCCCTTATTATTTCTGGACTCCCCACCAGGTATCTCATTATTTAACAGAAGTTGCTCTCCCCTGCTCTGTGGCAGCAACCTTGACGCCATCACCAGCTCTGGCCCCCTTCAGAGAGTAGTCTGTCCTCTATGTCCACAACCCCTGAGGGCTGTCCACTACTTCTGGGCATCCTGCCCACTGCAAGAGCTGAATCTACAAAGGTGCTCTTCCAATGACCCCAAAGCTGCAGGTGCTACTATCTGACAATGACACATGAACATAAGACTGCAGGGTAGCCAGAACGTACAGTGCGTACGTTTTATCCTAGCACCTATTCCTTATCGGGGAAAAGAAAACCTAGGCTGATGCTCAAAGATGTGGAGGTCTGAGAAGTTTCCTCCAAATGAAAACAACCAATCCTCTATGACAGAGTAGGGATCTTGCCTCATTCCGAAGGATATAGATTCTCAGGCAACACACTGACTTGTATTTTCTTTCAGTTGCTAGATACATAGTTTTAGAGGCACATGTAGGAATATCCTTCTCAAATGGTAAGTTAGCTTGAATGATCACCCCTTCCCCAAATCCATATTTCTAATCTTTATGATTATAATCTTTATTGATCATAAATCATAATCTGTATCAAGGAAGATATTCTACACAGTTAATTTTTTTTTAACTCTGGAGATTATTTTTTTCCTTTCTCCATCATTTATCATATTCCTTAATTTTGGTAAATTCTCATGAATAATTTTATCCCTCTTTATGAATGTGTTTTATTTTGATTTTATGAGTTATCCCAAACCCAATTACTAGAAATAAATTAGCAACTGCTCCAATTATAAAGAACATCATTCAAATCCAGGAAGCTTTAAGACTAAGCTGGATATACCCTTACTAATTCCCAAAACACTTTTGAATTATACTATCTTTCTTAGCACTGATCCCCTTACCCTATAAATACCTGTGCATATGTTCATTTCCTCTCCTATCCTATGTGATTTCTCAGATCTTGGATAGGCATTATCTATTGTTTTATCCCAACCTTACCACATGCCTGATTCATAATAGTCATTCACTAAATACCTGTTGAAGGACTAACTGAATGACTGAATGGATGAGTGAATGACCAACAAAAATAGTTTTCTTTTATTGAAAACATAATACGCATCAGGTATTGTGTTAGACAATTTTTATCAATGACTGAATTTAATTCTCATAATAGTGTAAAATAGGCATTATTGTCCCCAATTTGAGAAAACTTCCACTTACAGAGGGTAACTTGGCAAAGGTTACAGAACTGTGAACTAATAATAATGATAATGATAGTAATAACATTAATGATGATCATAATTATTGATATAATAGTTATTATATTAATGCAATATATAAAAGTATATATTATAGACTATAGATGGCAGATTTAATCTGAACTCAAGTCTGTCTATCTGAAAGCCTATATTCTTATTCACTAGGATGGGGCTCAGCCAAATGTGATCTTCACTCCTGCTCCGCGGGTTTAGCACATTAAGTTTTGTTGCAACTTTGTTGCAAGCTTTGCCCATCCCTTTACATTTTACCACTGGCTGCTTTGGGGCTACAGGGCAAATGTTGAGTAGTCGCATTAGAAACTGTCTAGCCTAGAAGACTAAATGTTAATACCTGGCCCTTCACAGAAGTGCGTGCTCCCTGCCTCCGTGAGAGACACAGTTTCCATATTCACTGAATCCACAATTTTCTCCCACCCTCCACTCTAACATAACTGGCCATTATGGGCTTGCACAACTCCCAGCAAGGCCCTAATGTAAATTCATCCAGCCTTAGCTTAACGTTTGTCTTGTCTGTGCTGCTACCGCCTTATCTCCTAACCATCCCTGTTTGGTGCAATGGCTAACTCATTCCCAGTGAAGCCTCTGATATTTCAAGAGGACAGCAGTAGAGAACTGAAACTCTTGTTAAACAATTAATTAGACTTTCAAAGGGCAGCGATAAGCTAATCACATTCTTCAGCTCTCAGTGTAAAGTGTGAAGACATTTCAGAACTTAGTAAGTCTTTCTCTTCTTTCCTCTGGGGTGTCTCTTTCTCCTTTATATCTTTATCTTTATATCTTCCTTCCCCCCACAGCTCCACTTAACTGTTTATATACACATCTTATTGAATATCAAGCATTTGTTGTATTAATTAAAAGCCAATGCCCCTTTCTTAATATTAAACCAGGATTTAAGTATATTACTTTGGACATAAGTAACACAGACAAGATAGATATTGCCCAGGCCAGGGTCTAGAGGTTACTTGCTTTTGTTGGAAGGACATGGTCTTTAGATGATGGGCAGCTCCTTTTCTCCCATTGCTCTTTTTATTTATGAATGATGAGTTAGTAGTAGATTAAAGGCCCCCTGGGAGAAAATGCATTTGGGATTGCATTCTCTTTTCTGTAAGATAATTATTAAAACATTTCTGAGATTTTTAGATAACCCAAAATAAGGTCAAAAGGCAGGAAATTGTGACCTCCATGAAATAAGGAAGGTGCTGAATATTTTTACTACCATATCTACATCACCTAGAGCAGTGCCTGGCATGTAAATATTTGTGGACAAAGGAAAGGTGAGCAGGAGGCAGGAAATGGCCCATTTTGTGTATTATCACACTTGGTTCCCAGTAACTTTTGCTACGACTTGTTTCTCTCTGACATGACCTTATGAAAGAGAATACTCTATTTCACATTTCGATAGACGAAGTTTTCAGCAGAGTGGCAGAACTCTGCACATGGGGCCGGAGTTGTCCTCTGGCAACACACTGAAGTTACCAGACGACGACTTGGTTGTCCCCATATGTGTAGGCCTACAGACTAACTGCATGGGGACACCATCAAGGGCAGCATTTCTAGCACCCGGAAGCAGATCTGTGACAAGAGGGACAGATTCACGGTAAGATGTGACCAATGCTGTGGATTTGCAGAATTATCTGGCTAGAGAAAGTCTGGGGAAAGCCTGGATTTTCTACTAGTTTGAGAATTGGGAGCCCATGCACCATGTGCTCTGTGTAGTCTGAGAGCCTTATCATGTTAGTCACAGGTTGATGAAGTTGACAAGCTTGGCACTTTCATGTCATCCTCTATTGCCTTTCTACATGGGGTCTCATTGGAAAACAATGTACCAACATCCCAATGAATCTGTTACCAGTTCCTCCAGCTCAAAGGTATGTGACAAACCAGCCAGAAATCATTGGTTTGTCTTGTCCCCATCAGAGTACCTACACCCCTATAATTCTAGTAGCTCACCTCTACCTGTTTTTATTTATATGGAATATATAGATAAATATAATAGATATATTTTATAGATAATATAGGTATTTATATACTATAGATAATATAATAGATACATAATAAATATAAATGATATATATTTACTATGAAATATAATACACATAGAGAAAACTGAACAAAACCTAATCATACACGTTAATAAGTTATTACAAACAATTGTCTGTGTAACCACTACATGTATTGGGATATAGAACAGAACACTGTAGGCATTTTCAAATGACCACTGTGCACCCCATGGACCCTCTTTAGACCCTCATGGACCCTCCTATGCTCTTCCCAGTCGCAACTCTCTCCTCTTGTCTAAAGAGAAACAATGTGGGGTGCCTGGGTGGCTTAGTCGGTTAAGTGTCCAACTTTCGCTTAGGTCATGATCTCGCGGTTCGTGGGTTCAAGCCCCACGTCGGGCTCTGTGTTGACTGCCAGCTCAGAGCGTGGAGCCTATTTCAGAGTCTGTGTCTCCCTCTCTCTCTGACCCTCCCCTGCTCATGCTGTCTCTCTCTCTCTCTCCTAGGAATAAATAAAAATATAAAAAAATAAAAATAAAAAAAATAAAGAGAAACAATGTTACTTTTAAGATAACATTTTCCTTTATTTACATTTTATCATTTCTATCTAAATGTGCATCCCTAAGCCATTTAGTTTAACTTTCCCTGTTTTTTAAACTTCATGTAAATAAAATCAAACTTTGTTTTTCCTATTTGAACTTTATGCAATGGAATCAGTTTATCTGTTTGGCTACTTTTGATTTGACTACTTTGATTTTCGCTGTTATGCTTATATGTACCTCATTTCTTTTCACTGCTTAATAGTATTCCATTATATAGACACACTATAATCTGTGTATCTATTCAAGTATTGATGAATATATGGGTTATTTCGAGTATGGTTTTATGTACATCATTACTATAAACATTATTTTTTTTAAATATGTCTTGATACAGAGAGATGTGTATTCCATTAAGTATGTGACTAAGAATAGAATTGGTAGATCAGCTGGTATTCCTGTCTTCAGACATAATAGGTAATGCCTCTCTGGTTAATAGAGTGAGCCAATTACCCTCCTACCAGCAGTATATAAGTATCCTTATAGCTTCAGATCCTTGCCAATACTTGATATTCTCAGTTTTATTTATACATAGATATAGACATATTCTTATAGATAGATATTGCTATCTTATTGTGGTTTAAATTTGCATTTCCTGGATTACTAATGGGATTTAAAATCATTTTAACTTTTTTTTGTAAAGTATGTATTTAGTTGCACGTTTTTTTTTCTATTGGTTTGCCTACCTTTTTCTCAATGATCTGTCAAATTCTGTTCTTAATAGGTATTCCAGACTATATGCAGGCACTTCACTTGTCACATATATTGCAAGGCAACCCATACCCTGGCTTGCCTTTTCACTTTCTCTAAGTCCAATAGGAGGAGACTTAAAGTCCTGTGTCAGGTTCTCTGATAGATATATTCGGAGTATGGCTGAACACAGAGCAGGGATGTTAATTAAACCCAGGAGAAATGGGAACTCAGAAAAGGTCATGTAAAGCTAAATCTTGAATATATATTCATTTTTCCCAGGAAATTGAGGGGGCTTCCAATGAATAGAATGAAATAACAAGGCTAAAGATCAATCAAAACTTGGCAGATCATACTTTAGAAATAAATGAGATTGTGAAGGCAGAATGGGTAATAGAAAAGAAAAGAATCAAACTTTGATAGTCATATTTAGAGCAGGTGTCCAAAAATATATATAGAACAATGAGATAAAAAAGTTGAAGAGTGGTTCTTGAAGAATGAAATTCAGATCAAGAGAGTATTATTAATGATCTCAATGGCAGAAGTGTAACAGATGTGATGTTTAATTTCGTGTGTCAATTCGGCTAGCCTTAGAGGTCCAGTTGTTTGGTCAAACACTGATCTAGATGCTCCTGTGAGATATTTTTTTAGTTGTGATTAACATTTAAATCAGTAGGCTTTGAGTAAAGCAGATTATATTTCATGATGTGAGTAGGTCTCATCCAATCAGTTGAAGACTTTAAAGGAAACACTGAGATCTCCAGAAAATAAAGAAATTCTGCCTCCAGACTGGCTTTGGGTGCCAGACCATAATATTAGCCCTTTCCAGCTTGCCGGGTCTGTTGTTCACTGACCCGCTCTGCAGATTTTGGATTCACCAGCCCCTGCAACATTATGAGCCAACTCCTTAAAGTATAGATCTCTCTACAGATTTACACATTATTGGTTTTGTGTCCTTGAAGAACACTTTTTACTTTCCTTAAATCTAATAGGAGACCAATACACAAGATGACCCAGAAGTTCTAAATATAGCCTGGCAGCATATGGCTGAACAGAAGTGGAAACAAAGTTTATTGGAATTAAGAAAATTGGGTCACTATGATGCTTATATTAATTTCAGAGCCATTGAGGATAATGAGAGAAACCACATGTTTATCAATGAAGTTATTGAGAAAAGTAAGTATTCTAATTTTTTAAAAAAATTTTTAACGTTTATTATTGAGAGACTGAGCATGAGCAGGGCAGGGTCAGACAGAGAAGGAGACACAGAATATGATGCAGGCTCCAAGCTCTGAGCTGTCAGCACAGAGCCTGACGCGGGGTTCAAACTCACGAACTGAGAGATCATGACCTGAGCCGAAGTCGGTCGCTTAACTGACTGAGCCACCCAAGTGCCCCAGAAAAATAAGTATTCTAAATGGTAATAAATGATGCCAACAAAACTTGGGTGACAGAGGTATATAAAGAGGGCATGGACCTTCAAAGAAGAGTAATTGTTGAGTGATGGTAGTGGGAAAGGCTCTCAGTGGAAACAAATAGATTCCTTTCTTGTCTTACTAATAAAGCTGAGAGAGGAGTATTCTTTTTTTTTTTTTTACAAATAGTTTATTGTCAAATTAGTTTCCACATAACACTCAGTGCTCATCCCCACAAGTGTCCTCCTCCATGCCCATCCCCCCCTCCCCCCCACATCCATCAGTCCTCAGTTTTTGTCAGCATTCAAGAGTCGAGAGAGCAGTATTCTTGATGGAAGAAAGTTTTCAAGAAAGGTCTACTCATCTCTTATTCAGTGATCAATAGAACCCGAGGTATAATTAAGGAAAGGTAAAAGGAGTCTTTACGATTTAGAAGCATATTTTCACTTAAAATAAATATTCCCTATGGTTTAAGGAAAAACTTAAGGACAGAAATGTGGTTGTCTTGTGGTGGAGTAGAGCTGAGATGGACATCGATAAACGTGGGTTTTGGAAGTTGTGGATAGAAAGGAAGAAAATAGAAGCTTGACAGGTCCTATGGGGGCGGGCCCTGGGTGGCTGAGCAGTTAAGTGTCCGACTCTTGATTTTAGCTCTGGTCATGATCTCATGGTTCATGGGTTCGAGCCCTATGTCAGGCTCTGTGCTGATGGTATAGAGCCTGTTTGGGATTCTCTCTTCTCTCTCTGACCCTCCCACACACTCTCTCTCTCTTTCTCTCTCTCTCTCTCTTAAAATAAATAAACTTAAAAAAAAAATAAGGTTGACAGGTCCTATAGCTATCTATCAGCTTTGGAGTCATAGAGAACTGAGTTTAAATTTTGCACTTAGTCCCATTCCCCATAATACACCCATGCTTACAACCTGTATGACTGTGCCTTTGAAGCAGTTTTCAAAAAGTGACTCTGAACACTATCTATCTGAACAATAAAATAGCTAGACTTTCCCCAAGGGATAGGGTTACAGTGTTCTCCCTGCACCAGAAGAAGGACTGTATCTTCTCTCTGGGTTCCAAGGCCCCCAGATTCTCAGCAGCTGAATTTCTCACATAACTACAACAAATAGCTGACAACTAAATGCGGAATGTCATCCAAAAAATCAATTTGCACTGTCTTGACATGTTGCTCATTCCCTGGCCACTTAAAAAGAGAGAGCAGGTGGGAGCAATGTTCCTCCAATGGAACATAAACCTACTATGTATCCAGTAGAGGGCTGGCCTTTTATCCACTTCTCCAGTGGGATGTTGAAAGGCTCTGGGAATGTGTGCCTCTCTTACTGACATTAGCTTGAAAGATATCCCAATAAACCCTGCTCCTTGCCCATGTGATCATGCAGAATCCATTTGTTGCACAATAGTGACTTGAGACAGGTAACAACCATCTTTAGCTTTGACACCCTAATCTTTAAAATAGGAATTATGCCAACTACAATAATGAGTTATTGTGAAGACTGAGCAAGATAATGTGTTTAAGATGCTTAGCACAGGGCTTATTTTATACAGCTAATAGAAGAAAATTTAGTTATGGCTAAAATAATTAAAACCAAGTAGACTCAATTTCCCAGTTAAATGATAATGCCATGGTTCTGGCCTCAACAAAAATTACTCTTTATATAACTGAATAGGAAGTGCCATGGTGGGTGGGTGGGTAGGGGGAGGTTGATCAGAGGTAGGGTGGCTGGAAAGGGAGCAAAAAGGGAGGATCTGACCAGAAATAGAGTTAGCTCTACAAATGTATCCCACTAATAATTGTAAATTGCATTTTTACTGGAAAAAATGACCCAATAGCTACTTTCTTTATGTTTGCATATATATGCGCAAATGTATATATATGAATATACCAAATATGTGAATATACCAAATATATGAGTAGGTGTCTCTGAATGATCGTTGCTATATGCCTGAACTCTGAAATAACATATCTGTGTATAAGGATAAAAGATAAATTCTGGGGCCCCTGGGCGGCTCAGTCGGTTAAGCATCCGACTTCAGCTCAGGTCATGATCTCGTGGTTCGTGGGTTCAAGCCCCTCATTGGTTTCTCTGCTGGCAGCTCAGAGCCTGGGGCCTATTTCGGATTCTGTGTCTCCCTCGCTCTCTGCCTCTCCCCTGCTCATGCTCTGTCTCTCTCTGTCTCAAAAATAAAATAAACTATAAAAAAAATTCTAACTGTATAAAGTAGTCAAAGCAAAGGACAATTCTTGTGTTGGATGGATATGTTTCTGAATTTAATGCTACTGCTACTAGAGCTGCCCAGAAGGCCAAAACTTCAGATATGGGTAAGACAACATTAGAGAAATGAGACTTCATGTGGTCCCACAGAGATGTAGTCTGTGCACTGGTAGGTATGAGACCAGGGCCCAGCAAGGAGGAAAGCAAGCATGTGAACAGGAGAGTGAATAGGGCCTATCAGTTTCTTCATCATGCTGCCCTTGTTCAAGAACAGAGCTGGCTAGGAAGAAGAGGCACTAGCCCCTGAAATACTCCCTACAGGCAACTTAAGGAATTCTACTCAATCAGGACTTAATTCTTTAGACTATCCAGATCTATGGGGCTTTTTAAATGCAAATACAACCAGGAATAATCAAAATTTTATAAATTAACTGATATTTAGTTCTAAGTGTAAAGGAGTGTATACAGCCTTTTCTCAGTTGTAGTTGTGGAGTAGATAGTGTAGAGAGAAGACCAGAGCTCTGGAATTCTGAGGTGAGGTGGCGCTGGGCTGGGAGGAGATGGGACTGGAAGACAAGTTGCCTAATCACAACACGGAGTCAGGCTTCCTTGACATAGTAGCGGGAGAGCTAACAAACACCCTGGGGACAGTAGTCAGTTTGACATTTGATGGGAATGTCTACTGTGTATCCCTAAAGTCAGAAAAACACTCCAAGTTCCAGAATTCAATTTTCACACCACAATGTTTGAAGTTTGCTATAATTGGGTAAAACTCTGGAATAATGGCAAATATACAGACTTGACAGTAGAATCAAGAGGTAGAAAGAACAGTGAGGAAATGCCTAATTGTTGCATCTCAAAGGCTTCTACATGTCACCCACCAAGGATAGTGACTGCAAAGGCCATTCTCTATGGCCTTGCCACGACACAAGGTGTCATGTGTCAAAGGTATTGAGAAGAGAGGTTTATGTCTTCAGGACAAAGCATTACTTCTCCTCGTGGAAGGTGTGTTCAATATGTCACCCTGGGAAGATTGAACTCTTCCAGCAGAACATAATGGAAACATACTATGGCACTGAGCAGTAAACTGAGAATATTTCAGAATCTCAAAGACTACACTCAATATTGCTTCTCTTAACTGCAGCGTATAGAATTTTACACTGCTCTAACTGGAAACAAAACAAAACAAAACTGCAATTTTTCTGTATTCCCCACCATGGAAGAGTTCCTTACTATCTTTGAATTTAGTTAAGATTACTTTAACGGGGTTATTCCTTTAGGAGTTGATTCCCATCAAATGTCAAATCCTGAAAAACTAAAATAATCACTTTCTAAATATCAATCTTGTAAAACAGATACAAGATCAGAAAATTAGTAGGTCATACTTTATGGATGAATTCCTTTTACAGCTTAATGCTTTGTTTACTCAACTATTCTCATTAATTTATTTTAGCACAGAGAATGGTGTTCCCCTCCCCCTACCTCAGGGTCCAAAGCTTCAACAAGGAAGTGCAGGCTGGAAAAGTAAATAACTTAATAATCACCTCAAACCTCATTAACACTAATTAGACATACCACCTCCCTTAAAGAACACAACAGCCATTTACTGGAATAACAAATGACAAAACAGAAAAACAAACTGTCAACACAGGTACAAAAAATATGCTAATTTATTAGAGGCTGGTGGATAATAGGAAGCATTATATTAACATTATTCCTTTGTGGTCCATCATTGATTGACCATATCTTTTCATTAGCAATGCTTATTTTCCAAATTTTAAAATTTTAATAAACATCCCTTTTGAAAAGCCAAGGAGATAGAGAAAAATACAAGAAAACAATAATAATTAACAATAAAGCTGCCAACCATATGTACACACATTTCTCTTTCAGTCTGGGTATTTTTAAGTACTACACACTATCCCACATTCATGCTTTGCATTTTATACTTACAGGGATGCTCCCTGTTCATTAAATTATTGTAACCTTAATGCCTGCATTACATTCCAATTTATTGCCACTGGTGTATCTCTTTTTTCTAACATAAAAAGCTTTAATAAGAATCTTTATGCACAAATACTATTTAATTTCAGGTTACTTGTTAGAGTAAAATTCCTGGAAGCAGTATTTCTGAACCAAAAGGTAAAAAGAGAATAGCTGACGAGTTATTTTCCAGAAAGTTTTTTTTTTTTATTTTAGAAACTATTTCATCTTTTGCCAGGCATTGAAAAGAGGGCTCTCATCTCTGTGCCTACTCATCAACCCAAAATATTTCTTCTAGATATATTTTCTAATTCCATAGGTGAAAAATGATGTCTCAAGTTATAATATGTTTAATTGATTACTTCTAAAGCTTAAGAGTTTTCATAAATAGCCCTGTAGTTTCTTTCATGCTCTCCTTGAATATGTTCTTTGTTGACTGATATTTTGGGATTTTGAGAGACGTTAGTTAGCCATTGTAAAACCTAGATATATTAATTTTTTGTCTTATTTCAAGCAATATTTATCCTAGCTATTTTTTCTTAACTTTGTTCATAGTGTTTAAAGTTACTTAATTAAAACTATGTTTCCCTCAGTTCTTTTAAGTTTATAAAATTTCCTTTCCTCCTATAGATTAGATGTGCACTATCTCTATTTTTTTTTAAATAATTGATTTATGGTTTGTTATTGCACATAAGACCCTGATCTGATACCACTGGAATTACATTGGTTTATGGCTTGAGGTGAGAGTGAAGCATGAGCCTTTTTCAAATGGGAAAATACATTATTTTCCACACAAATTTGTGATACTACTTTTTTTCAGAAATTCAATTCTAGTATATTCCAGGATCTACTCTTGTATAAGCCAGTCTAATTTTACTTTTAATGTTGTCTACAGATTTAAAAAATTATAATTCTTGGCTTTTAATTGTTATTGTTAAAATTAAATGAAACTGAAACTTGTTAATAAAATTAGCTAACAAAAATTTCCACTGCTGACCAGATATTATAAAAAAACATTGAACCTATCATGTTTAATGGTGCATAGATTTTCCCAAGCTGGATAACTGTGAAATAGAGTGTAACCAATGATTTGAGTGTAACTGTGATTAAACTTTCCAATGTTGGAAGACACTTTTAATGGGAGCTATTATCTATATTTATAGCAGTTTCATTTTTTTTTACTTCAGCTGTTTCTTATGCAGTTTTTTTCCCTTTTTTTTTTTTGCAGTTGATTTGCAAAGTATTCCATTAAATGTCTCAGAACTGTCATAGCTACAGAAAATTCTTAGTATGCCTTAAAGTGATCAAGAAAGCTCTTGAGTGTTGAAATGTTCTAAGGCTTATTTTAGATCTCATCCAGATTCTGCTTAGGCAAACCTGGTTAGGTTTAATGATGCTTTCATGCATTTGCTAGCAAATTATATTAGTCTGAGTCAATCAGATCCTTGAGATATGTCTGTCCCTCTAGAGTCCTCGCCTGAACTAGAGGTCCATGCAATTCCTGTCTACCTCCAAAGTCCAGTCAGAGGCATTTAAACTGGCCAACAATGGTCTCTTGCCTGGACAATGTCATGTATCTAGAGGTCTAAGCTTAAAACTAAGAAACAGAATCTGTGTGGTCCTATCTAATGCTGAACTCAAGACTTTGCCTGCCTTCCTGGTCTTGCCTCATGGATCTCTTATGAAAAAGTTATGATTTTTAGGGATCTCTTTCTGTTCCTACTAGGACTGCCTGGATAGGGTGACTTTTCCAGGAACAGGAAGGATTGGTTATTAAGGAGAGGGGTTGAGATGCCTATATCCAAGAATAACAATTCTGGGTAATGAGACATATCATGACACATCACAATAGTAATACATGAAAATATTTTTATATGATGTAAGATATATTATCATTTAAATGAAATAAGAAAAAAAACAATACCCAGACTGATATCTTCTATAACATGGGAAATGCCTACTTTGTGCCAAGATTTGTGCTATACTATGAACTAGAGACACCAGGTTAAAAGATACAGTCTCTGTTCCCAAGCAGCTCATAGCATAGTGAGAGGACTGACCAGGAAGCAGTGTAAGAGCTGTGAGAGGGAAACACTAAATGATAGGAGCAGATGGAACAAATGCCTTGTTCAGACTGTAAACATCTGGAAGACTTCCTGGAGACTATGAGCTATGAACTGAATGTTAAGGGAAGAGAGTTTCAAACAGATGAAATAGCACATTAGAAAGCTCAAAGCTGTGAGAAAATAGCCCATTAAGGGCCTTGCAAATATTCCAGCGAAGGTCTTAATTGGTCAGTGGCAAGATGGGAAAATGAAGGGCTTAACAGGGTCAAATGGTTAAGGTTCTTATATGTCTTGCTAAGGAGTCTGGATTCTATTCTAGGCGAATGGGAAGTACTGACAGATTTTAAGTAGTCAAAGGGTATGCTCAGATTTGCATTTTAGAATGATTTCTCTGGCTGCAACCTTGTCACTGAAGAAGGATGGGGGACACACAGGCGTGAAAAGAGTAAAGGACTATTCTAGCAACTCGGAAAAGAAATCATCTTACTCTGAAGAAAGCCAATGAAGAACTAAAGGAGACAAAATCTGATTGTAAATTATATAGTTAAGGAGACTGAGAAGGGAAAGAGTGAAGGCATGTCTAGGATTGCCCAGACTTCTGGCTTTGGCAGCCAGGTAAAATGGGATGGCATTCACAGTGTGAGGGAGATTTGATTGAAGATAGATATAATTGGTTTGAATAACCTGCCAAATGTTCAAGTGGACATATAGGGCTGGGACTGGAGTCAGGTGAATGAGGTGAGTGGGGCTCTCAATTCGATACAGATACTAAAGGGCAAAAAAAATTCAGTGACCAGGATAAATACTACTTTAATAAAAAAATTTTTAAAGTCAAAATTCCATGAACAAAATATCAAAATATTAAATAAAGTCAGGCTCAGTAATAGTGTCATGCCACCATGAAGAGAAAAAGGAAAACTGAGAATACCTATTTCAGCATCTGGTGCAGCGGTGACAGCAGAAGGGGGCTGAAGCCCCCATTCCTTAAAGAAAGCTATGACTGAGAAAGATCAGACAGTACCCAGGTAGGCAGAAGGCTTAAAGAAGGTGTGTGTGTGTGTGTGTGTGTGTGTAGCTTTTGAGGTATCACTGAGAAATTAAAATTGTAAGATACCTAAAGCGTACATTGTGTACATTGGGAAAAAATTCCCCCTGCCTAGTGAATTAAATGAAGGGAGGTGTTTTTATTTATTTTTTACTTTTATTTTATGAAAGAAGAAACTTGATCATATTTATTTTCTGGGGTCAAAAAGAGCTGATAGTGGAGGAAGGGCATTGAGAGCAAGAAGACAAGCATGGGGGTGGGAGGTGTGCAGCGGGTGGATGGAAGCAGGTGGTGACCATCAGGGATGGACTAACTGTAGATGCCTTAGTGACGAAAGGTCTGCAGAACTAAGGGGATTCCTACTTAAGAACTAAACATGAAGAAAAGTGCTTGTATTGTCTGGATAATGCGCTGGCACATCTCCCCTCTGCAGGTCATTCTTTTTTTTCCCTCTTTTGAAACGTTTATAACATTTACTCACACCTTTCTGCAATTCTCCCCATCCCCAAATTTAGGGGAATTAGTATGCGATACTTATCTTCATGTAATCTCCCTCTCTTTTGAGCATCAATCAGTGAAGCTAATGTGAAGCTTTAACACGGGAGGAACAAAGAAGCATTACAAACACTGTTTGATGAAAATAATAGAAACGGTGCTTAAGTGCCGCTCACATTGCTTCAAAAGGGCTCTTACCCAATCTTCAGGTGGAAATTATACTAAAGGCTGCAATGGCTAGATCCCTGAGTTCACCACAGTCTTAACCTTAGAGCAATTTTTCCACAAAACAGTTCTTTTATTTTAGTAATAAAATACCTACTAAAAAAGGTAAAAATGCAGGCAAATGCAGTAAATATTATTCAGGAAAGGAAGTTATTCCTTTGTGCACTGCTATTGTTTGGGCTAAATTCCACAGGTTTATATTAATGGAACAGAATGAAGAACTACCCCAGAGTACTACTTCTCCAACATGTTAAGTATCCAGCCTGTCAAATTAAAGGAGTCTCTGAGGCTGGTCCTTTTCTGGTCATTTTTAATCAGGCAGTACTCTGGTGAAACCCTCACAATTAATCTAAAGTGTTGTTTTTCTCCTACAGTAAATGGAAGGGGAATTTTTCAAGTATATGTAGTGGCTTGGTCTTGTTACCATTTTATTAGAAGAGTATGTTAGAATGATTGAAATGTACCATAACTGTTCTGGAAAAAGTTTTTAAAAACTAAGCAAACACAAGAAACACTAAACAAACAAGAATAAATTTGCAGGGAAATTAACAAGGGAATGCTTATCATTTATAATATAGTCTTTTACCAATATTTAACCTATTTAACTTATCAATATTTAACTTATATTACAATTGTTTTTCAGTTGCATTTTTGTCACAAAACACTCCAGGCCTATCCATGTATATACTAATAACTAAACATATACTAAGCCTTTCTACCTGTCAAATTTATCTGGGAGAGAGTCATATTTTTCCTTATACCTGAATGGGCTTCTCTACGTATGAATACTCTATCCAGCTGATGCTTCTACAACATTAAACCTTTTCTGACCAAGCTCTTTTTTTCATCAATTTGATAATTATTGACTACCATAAATCAATGACTAAAACAATGAAGCAATGAATTACTCAATAACTGTAGACAGATTCCATGAGCCACATATCTTTGGAACCCAAACAGAGCCTACTGGAGCACCTGGGACATTAGCAGGTCAAATACATACTGAATTGTTAATTATATGTGTACTGAACAAATTGAAATACATTTACATTTACTTCAAGAAATTCTCTCTAAATAGGGGTGCCTGAGCAACTCAGTCTGTTAAGTGTCTGACTTCAGCTCAGGTCATGATCTCCTGGTTTGTGAGTTCGAGCCCTGAATTGGGCTCTGTGCTGACAGCTCAGAGTCTGGAGCCTGCTTCAGATTCTGTGTCTCACTCTCTCTCTGCCCTTCTCTGTTCATGCTCTGTCCCTCTCTCACACATACAAAAATAAATAAACATTTAAAAAATTAAAAAACATTCTAAATCAAAATTTCCTCTTCTGAGGAGAAAAGCATTCATCTTGAGCAACTGGTCTTTAAAATCTTCCTAGGCAATTTTTTTTTTCTGCAAAGGTAATAAACTCTCTTTTGAAAATTTGGTGGAAGAGACTTGTGGATGATTTCTCGATGTCTGTTTTTTTACGAAGGCAGGTCACTGTCCTAAGGGTTTAGCAATCACTAGAACCCGAGGGACTTTTATCTAATCTTAACCTTGCACCTGACCACCAAGCAGAGCTAATCACTTAACTTCCAGTGAATTAATGGGTTCATCTGTAAAACACGATTGCCATCAAAGGACTTGAAAGGAAAAGACTAATGATAGAATGACCGGAATGACAGGAGAATTAAAGATTCAACATGCTATCAAAATTCATGGTGAAGCCATTTTTCCATACTTTCCCTCATGTAACTGTACTGCTTTTATGACGATTGAATTCAATAAAAATAAGCTTATAAGAGCTCTGTGGTTGCTATTTTCTTCCGCTGGGTTGATGCCAAATGTAAATACCCTTGCTTTCAAAAATGTAAAATATGAAGCACTTTGCAAATCCATGATGATTTCATTAGATGCCCAAGAAATCTGGACTCTGATAGACAACCTCCCCCCGCCATGATTTTGATAAGACTGCAAAAATAAAGAGCAATTCATCCATTTCTTTTTATCACCTTCTTCCTCTTCTATTTCCTCTTTCATTTTTCTATTACATTTTGAATTTGACTTTTATGGTTCTGCATCTTTATGTTTTTCCATCCCTAAAGCAATTGGAAGTTTTTTGCAGGCTCCAGGGTGCCATTTTCAGTGTCTGCCTAGCTTCTCCCTTCAGTGTATGTCAAACAATCATTTGCAGGCTCCAGATAAAGAGCCAGCGTCCCCCACAAAAGGTGTAAGCCCAATGGGGGCTTGCCTGCTGAGCTAGCTGCATCCTTCTAACTGCAATGCATATTTTTCAGGGCAATGATAAATACTGGCTCAAAGGAGAGTGATGGAAAGTATACCTAAAAGACATAAGATCTAGGTCTATTGAAAGGCTGATTTTTTCCCCAGGCACTGTAACATCTGTTCAGAGTAAGTAAGCATCACTCACAAGGGAATGTGAGGAAGGAATCACAACTGAACTGATGTTGTGTCCACAGTGAGAGAGAAGAACATCAGAATCAAGACATAGATTGTTAAGATAGTTAGTAGGGTAATTTTGATCATCCACTTAAGTTTACATCCATGGTGATTATAATACGTGGGAGGCTGGTATAGGGAAGATGGAACAAATTGGAATACATAATTTCTAGATCCCTAATAACATAAAAAGCTGTTTAATGTATGAGTATCTGAAATACACCATGTTGGATCTAAAGGAAATCAAGAATTCAATTTAATGAAAATGAGGCTTACGACAATAAAATTGAATATAGCATGCCTCTACATCCTAGCAATTAATGATTGATTTTTAAGAAAACTTCTTTCTGCAAGAATGCCAAGTACTCATTTTACATCTCACTTGTAAATAATTCTTACCATCTTCACATTCATTTGCTTACTTGAATCTCTTAACAACCTTATAATAAAGTTACTATGATCTATATTTTAGAGTTTAAAAAGCTGAGAGAAATAAATTACATAATTGGTAAGTGTGGTAAAGAGGCCTCTAGAACCACAGTCCTGAATTAGTTCACCCTGTGCAAGGCCGTTCTCACATGAAGCTATAACAGTATTTGATAAAATAAAAATGTCTATTGCATTTATTTTTAAGTTATGTTCAGTCAAAAAAGAAACTACCTAAGCTCTCAGATGCCTGAGTAACAGTCCAATAAAATTTAATTTTTTGTCCAGTCATAAAACAATGGAGGACATAATATCATCTTCTTCCCAAGAGACTTTAAGTGTTTATGTTCCTAAGTAAAACCTGCATCCTAACCTAAGAATAGTACATTTGTTTCTACACTACATTTTCCACACTATTTCATTACTGGATCTCTTCTTTCCTTCCTTCCTTCTTTTCCTTTTCCATCTCTTTCTCCCTCCTTCTCTTCCTTTTTTAGTAATCATGTATATATAACTAGTGATTACCAAGCACTTGCAATACACCGGGCAGTGTGGTAGGTTCTCCACTGCAAATATTTTAGAGTACAATAAGGAAAAAAGGAAGCAATTAAATGAGTCAGCTATTTTGGGGATCAGTTTAGTCACAGCTGATCCCAGCTACAGGCCCAGAACGTTGGGTTGGGCCACCTAGTACTGCAACCACATGCAAACCACTTAGGAGCATGGTGACCTGTTAATTCCCACTGCTGGCCCATTTATAGCTTTTACCTTAGTTAATGCCAGTGATTATATATGTAAAAGGTACTTATTAATCCTTACACCAAATATGGAGGGGATGTCAGAGACTTCTATTCTCACAGTTTTCAAATCGAACCATGCACTACAGGCATGGGTCATTCTTATCATGAATGGCTTCTTGAGCTCTACCAAGGAAATCAGTATGTATAGGAAAGAAATTTTTTTTAAAAATATGTTTTTCTAGTAAACTCTCCCAGTGATTGATAAGTGGCCTGTTTAAAATGGCATTGGAGGGGTGTCTGGGTGGCTCAGTCAGTTAAATGCCCGACTTCGGCTCAGGTCATGACCTCACAGTTTGTGGGTTTGAGCCCCGCATTGGGGTCTGTGCTGACAGCTCAGAGCCTGGAGCCTGTCTTTGGATTCTGTTCTCCCTTTCTGACACTTCCCTGCTCATGCTGTTTTTCTCTCCCCCTTAAAAATAAAGACTTAAAAATATTAAAATGGCATTGGAAATCTTAAGACTATAACCTTGCTTTTTGGTATTATTTCAAGATCTAAAATCAACCCCAAATAGTCAAGTTTTATGAGAAATTGTTTAGTCATAGACATGCCACCAGAAGCAGAGAGTCACTATTCTAGTCCCCCTAACCAAAACCCCTGCCCAGAAGACTGGAAGGTGACAGAAGTAAACAGAGTGTGCCAGGGTAGAGACATCTAGAATTCTCTGAGGCAACCTAAGATGTTGAGTCTATCAGAGAATAGTGATCATAGTAAATACAGGGCTGACTGTATGCCCTGGATTCTTTTGGCTAGTCCCATTCCTTCCCCTGCTAGTGGTTATGGTCATGCGATCCCAATGCTACTAATTGTGACAATGGCTTCCTGATGATGCAGATCTGGTGGGCCAGTCTGGGATGGTGTTCTTGGAGTCACTTCTGAATGCCTAACCTGGAGTTTCCTTTCCCAAGCCCTTCCCAATAAAAACTGTAAGCACTAATTTATCATGTTAAATTCCTTTCTGCTAAAAATGGAGTGTTTTCTGTTGTCTCTCAAAGAGTGCTAAGTGATAAAGACCTCAAGAATGAACAGGAGCCATGTGATAAATCTGGAAAAGAGAATTCTAGGTAGAGAAAACAGGAGGTGAAGAGGGTAGTGAGGCTGTAAAAGGGCTTATCATAGTCAAGGAATAAAACAGTGGCTGATGGGGGAGCAGAGTGAACCAGAGGAATAGGAAGGATAACATGGAATGGGAGACAGATCAGTGCTATATCAGTTGAGATCAAGTTCAGATTTTTTCCTAAGTATACTGGAAAGTCAATGAAGAGTTTCAATCAGGCATGATTGAATAATAAGAGTATTACTCTTAATTAATGCCTTGTAAAAAAGAAAGCAAGAAGACTAGTTGAAGCCGTTGGAAGAGAAGGAGGAGAAGTAGGAGGAAGAGGAGGAGAAGGAGTGAAATAAAGGAGAAATTAATGCTGTCTGCTCAGCTTTTAGGTGAATCAAAGAATAGGTATGGTAACATTCATTGAAATGAGGATTCCTGGGATAGAATAAGTTTCTGTTCCAAGCATCAAGATTTTCTTTTTTTTGTACAAGTTGAATTTGAAATGCTAGCTGGACATCCAAAGGCCTATGTCAAGGAAAAGTTGTAAATAAGAGTCTATAAAATAACAGTTTTCCATCTAGAAACCCTCATCTGAACCAGGTCAAATTGTTTTAGCACAAGAATCAGGGAAAAAACCCTCTGAGCACAGTGCATCCAAGCACTTATTTCTTATGTTGGCTATTATCAAAGACCATCAGTAGCTCTACTCTATTAACCTGACAACCATGGCCCCTGTTCTTTCCCCAGGATTCATGAACACTTCCCTAGGACCCAGTAAGGTCTGGACCTCTCCTGGCTAGCTATCACCAACAAATAACTAAATCTGACAATTTGGTCATCTACAAACCTCCTGCTGTGTGTTTACTCCATACGCCCAACCTAGACCAGTAACCCTCAGATGATAAGCTCTAGTCTTCTCAACTTGTTGTCATAACTACCTAGGGAAGCCAACCTGTGCTTCTTTATAAACACATTTACAGTATCACTAGACACCATGTACCACTCTGGCAATCTCCTTGCTGCTGTATCAACTTGCCAAGCCCACCCCCTTTGCAAGTTTTGTCTCCATAACCATCAACATTGTTGTGGTAGTGGTTGTTTTTGTGATTACTACATACTGAAAACTGGCTATATCAGTCATTCTTTGAACATATACATCATCTCCACAGAAATATATGTGTGCCTGAAACCTTTACAGAGAGAATATACATGGATATCTGTGTTGCCACACCTATCTCTATTTTTATATGTACATATATAGATATTTGTGCACATGCCTAAAAATATATATACACATATACATATAAGTGTTATACTAACATTTTGTCACAAATGTATTATTTGAATTCATAGCCATTGAAACTACTCTTAAGATTTCACTAACTGAAAATACTGGAGAGCCTCAAAATATTTAAACATTCAAACTTTAAGATGAAATTATTTTAGAGAAGAAAATAAATGTCTTGGCATATTTATTTGGGAATGGTGGTAACTGAGGGACTGTTTCCTTTAGGAATTTTCACTAGATTAACTTCAAACTATTTATTACTGCACAGGTTGTCTGGCTTGCTAAAATCTAATGCAAATTATTATGTGCATTCTCCTCATACCCTTATTTCCAATGGTCCTCATTATTCCATATGTTCAATCCATTCCCAATATCTTCCATGTCTTCTGCAAAAGTAAATAAAATTCTCAAGACCTTGGTCCCTGTTATCTCATCTCTACCTGACAGCCCTATTATCAATCTCTTCATAACAATCAATTTCTATATCATTTCTAGGTAAATCTTCATAAATGTATCTTCATAACCCTCCCCAACCAGGAACCTACAATGGGTGGCTCACCAGAGCAGCAAAGGCAGATTAATTTTTACCCCTATGAAGAGACTATGGCTATTACGCTATAGTAGACATTTTTTTTTAAAAAATAAGAGTTAAAGTCCTTTTACTCACTATCAGAATCTTAAGAATGAGTCAAAATTGTAAGCAAACTGGAAGCAATAGGAGTATTCTAATGGCATATAGGAGGTGCTTTCAAAGCACCAAAGGTAGTTCAACAATGGCAGTACCCACTTAGTGCTGACTTTGTGCCAGACATTGTGCTCAGCATTTTACATATATCAAGCCATTCAATTTTCACAGTGACCCTATCAAGTAGGTTCACTCATGATGTCCATTGAACACACACACAAAAACTAAGGGACAGAAAAACTGAATAATTTCCTCAGAGTTACTCACTAAATGACGTAACCAGGCCTGTAACCCAAACAGTCTGGCCCCAGAGCCTGTGCTTTTTAACCATGAAATTCTACTGTGAAAGGTACAAAAGAAAGGTTTTCCCAGAAGTGTTTGGGTCCTGAACAAAGAGTGTCCTAGAAAGTAACTTTGAAGATAACTCTCTTTCAAAGTATTTGTTTGTCTCAATTCTTATTTCCCCAATACCAATATTCAAATCCGAGGATGACAGGCCACTATCCATATGCCCACAGCTGAAAACTGGATCTCCCATACATGCATTAGCATTTCTCTTTTCTAATACTCTTCCTAGCCCGTCCTTTGGCTTTTCTTTTCCATTGCCTTTTTGGATAATTCCAGTCAATACTGATTTTCTCTCTTCTAACCACTCTTTCTGGTTATTAACTGAGCATGTATTTTCACAGTTGGTTATATTTCAACACTGTTCTCTAATTTTTTCATGTGCATAAATCCTACCACCTGAAACAGATCACTTTGTCATTTGCATTTTCTAAATAGCTCAACACACAGTAGGTATTTAAAAATAATCTGATACCATTGAATTGGATTAGGAAACATTTAAATTTAGATATGCAAATTTAATAAACATATTTTTGTTTCCTTTCTAAAAGGCTAGCCTGATTTCTTTTTCAAAACAGATTTTTCCCCCTTTCTTATATATAGTTAGTCTTAGACTCCAGACTGTTCAGTCTAATTGGCCTAATTTAAAAATCAAGTTGGCAGCAACATTTTCCATAACTATCTGGAGTTATGAAGCAGTTAGCCAGAGAAGTGTATTTGACAGCTAAGTTATTTCTCTATAGAAATGCACTGAAATTTAGAAAGAGATCAGTTAGGATTGTTATATATACTATTTTCCTATAATTCCCTTTGCTCCCCTGCGGCATCTGCTTATGTTATTCTCCCAGAGTCCCAAAGGTGTGTGCTGCTAGAAAGTACAATTTCATGATGGATCATGCCCAACATTCCAGTAATCCTTTCCTAGGTGCCCCTGTTTCCTCGGTTCTCACTTCTACCCTCCGTCACACACCCTTTCTTGTTCAAAACTTCTACTACATCTTCTATTCCATTTTGTGCCTGTCCCCAGAAACTATAAGAGCCAAGAACTTTCAGTCTTGACTCCCGAGGGTGTTTTTAAGGATTTTTCTACTCTCATGCATAGACGGAGTATTTGAGAATATTTGTAGGCAGAGGATAAAGTATCAGTTAAAGAGGGAGAGACTGAAGAGATGGGAGCAATTGAGAGACAAAAGCATGGAAGAGAAGAGGCCGGGGCATAAGCATGAGTGGAGGGGTTATTCTCCAAACAAGGCCAGTGAGCTTCTCCTCTATTGGTGAAGAAGAGAAATAAATATGTCAAGAGGAGCAGGAAGAGGATAAGAGTTTTTTGTTTTGTTTTGTTTTGTTTTTTTGTTTTTGGAGGTGGAGAAAAGTAACTGTGAGAAAGATGACCCTAGAAAGGCTAAACATTTTCCTTAAAGAAGTAAGGAGTAAGATCATCAGCTTGGCAGTGCAGCAGGTTATGAAAAAGGCTTAAGGCCACATCCGTGAGAAATGTCTTTGGGTATCGATAAACATTTAATGATGGTGGTGAGAGACTGAATGAGAGTGTATGATGGCACAAAGAGATAATGGTGTAGTCCCTGGAACCCTGTAGCTGTCAGGTCATTCTGAATGGGGATTAGGTACAAAGTATGGACAACAGAGTTGATCCCAGGGGCAATGGATGGGCCATACAGAACTGCAAGTGAGCCATCCAGAGACATGAACGATAGGAGTGACAGAGCTCAGTGAACATAGCCATCTGTTGTCTTCCTTTATGCAATGAACAAGTTTGCCCCAAAAGAGACAATTAAGAAAAATGAAGTAAGTCAATAGCCATGCATTCCCTACATACAATTTTGAAGAATTATCCTTTTCAATGTAGCCTTTATTTCCACTTCAAAGGATTGTGACATCTAATATTTGAAAATACCCATTACCCCACACTACATATTACCAACATACATATTTATTTAAAAACTTACAAAGCATTTATTTAATCAAAATAATAATAAATCTTAAGTTACCAGCTCCTTTAATTAATACCTGGATAATTTTATGGAAATCCCTATTTACTTAGAAATCACGATGCCTAGATGGCTCAGCCGTTTAAGTGTCTAACTTCAGCTCAGGTCATGATCTCATAGTTTGTGGTTTTGAGCCCAGCTTTGGGCTCTGTGCTGATAGTTCAGAGATTGGAGCCTGCTTCAGATTCTGTCTCCTTCTCTGCCCCTCCCTGGCTCACACTCTGTCTCTCTCTCTCAAAAATAAATGAACATTACAAAATTTACAAAAAAAGAAATCATGCTGAGAAAATAAATTTAACATATCTAAACTATTTTCTTATTTCTAGAAGTTAACTCTTTCATAAGAACATAATTAACTGGACCCCTTAATTTGACTAGTGATGCCTTTCAGAACTGCAGTGGGTTATTTCTACTTTCTCATTTTTCCACGAGGAAGGCTAAGCTTCCTTATTAGGAAGTATAAAAAAATGCATTCTTCAGAGACCAGTTGTGTTTATACTTGAATATTTCAGGATCAGTTTCTGAAATAGAAAAAGATTTGTTTTTTCTTGTTTTTTCTTTCCAGTTTTTATTTAAGTTCCAGTTAGTTACATACAGTGTAATATCAGTTTCAGGTGTAAATATAGTGATTCAACACATCCATACAACACCTGGTGCTCATCACAACCATGTGCACTCCTTAATCCCCATCACCTATTTTATTCATCCCTCACCCATCTCCCTCTGGTAACCATCAGTTTGTTCTCTATAGTTAAGAATGTTTTTTGGTGTGGCTTTCTCTTTTTTCCCCTTTGCTCATTTGGTTTCTTTCTTAAATTCCACATATGAGTGAAATCATATGGTATTTGTCTTTCTCTGACTGACTTATTTTGTTTAATATTATACTCTCTAATTCCATCCATCATTGTAAATGGCAAGATTTAGTTCTTTTTAACGGCTTGGTAATATTCCATTGTATAGATATATCACATCTTTATCCATTCATCAGTCAATGGACACTCGGGCTGTTTCCCTAGTTTTGTTATTGTAGATAATGCTGGTATAAGCATTGGGGGCATGTATCTCTTTAAATTAGTATTTTTGCATTCTTCAGGTAAATACTTATTAGTGCAATGCCTGGATTCTAGGGTAGTTCTATTTTTAATTTTTTGAGGAAACTCCATACTGTTTTTCAGAGTAGTTATCCCAGTTTGCATTCCCAACAACAGTGCTAGAAGGGTCCTCTTTCTCCACAGCCTTGTCAACATTTGTTGTTTCCTGTGTTGTTAATCTGAGCCATTCTGACAGGTATGAGGTGATATCTCATTATAGTTTTGATTTGTATTTCCCTGATTCTCAGTGAGGTTGAGCATCTTCTCTTTAAAAAAAAATTTTTTTAATGTTTATTTCTTTTTGAGAGAGAAAGAAAGAGAGAGAGAGAGAGAGAGGGAGAGAATGAGTGGGAGAGGAGCAGAAAGAGACGGAGACACAGAGTCTGAAGCAGGTTCCAGGCTCTGAGCTGTCAGCAGAGAGCCCGACGTGGGGCTTGAAGCCTAGAACCGTGAGATCATGACCTGAGACAAGGTCTGATGCTTAACCGACTGAGCCACCCAGGTGTCCCATGTTGAGCATCTCTTCATATGTCTGTTGGCCATTGTATGTCTTTTTGGAAAAATGTCTTTTCATGTCTTCTTCCCATTCTTTAATCAGATTATTCATTTTTGGGGGGTGTTGAGTTTTATAAGTTCTCTATATATTTTGGATATTAACCTTTTATATTAACCTTTTGTCATTTCCAAATATCTTCTCATATTCTGTAGATTGCCTTTTCATTGTGTTGATTGTTTCCTTTGCTATTCAGAAGCTTTTTATTTTGATGAAGTCCCAACAGTTTATTTTTCCTTTTGTCTCCCTTGCCTTGGGAAACATATCTAGAAAATAGTTTCTATGTTGATGTCAAAGGGATTACTACTTATATTTGCCTGTAGGATTTTTTTATGGTTTTAGGCCTCAAGTTAAGGTCTTCAATCCATTTTGAATTCATTTTTGTGTATGGTGTAAAAAAGTGGCTCAGTTTCATTATTTTGTATGCTGCTGTCCAGTTTTCCCCAAATCGTTTGTTGAAGAGACTCTTTCCTGTTTCTTCAAAGATTAACAGATCATATAGTTGTTCATTCACTTCTGTGTTTTCTCTTCTTTGCTGTTCTATTGATCTATGTGTCTATTCTTGTGCCAGCACCATACTGTTTTGGTCACTATAGCTCTGTAATATAACTTGAAGTCTGGAATTGTGATGCCTCAGCTTTGCTTTTCTTTTTCAAGGTTGCTGTCGCTATTTGCGTTTTTTTGCAGTTCCATACACATTTTAGTTTTGTTTGTTATAGCTCTATGAAAAATACAGTTGGTATTTGGGTAACCTAGACATTTTGACAATATTTGTTTTCCAGTCTATGAGCAGGGACTACCTTTCCATTTCTTTGTGTCATCTCCAATTTCTTTCATCAGTGTTTTATAGTCTTCAGAATATAGGTCTTTCACTTCCTTGGTTAGGTTCATTCCTCTTGCTATTTTTGGTGCAATTGGAAATGAGATTGAATCCTCAATTTTTCTTTCTGCTGCTTCATTATTGGTGTATAGAAATGCAACAGATTTCTGTACAATGATTTTGTGTCCTGCAACTTTACTGAACTAATGTATCAGTTCTAGCTATTTTGTGTGTGTGTGTGTGTGTGTGTGTGTGGAATCTTTTGGGTTTTCTATATAGAGTAACATGTCACCTGCAAACAGTGAACATTTTAGTTCTTCCTTGTTAGTTGGGATGACTTTTATTTCTTCCTGTTGTCTGAATGCTGTGGCCCCAGTACTATGTGAAAAAACAGTGGTGAGAGTGGACATCAACAAGGGGAAAGATTTGATTCACAGAGGTTTTTGCTTTTGATTTAGAAATTCCAAAGCCTGGGGTGAGTCAGGAAAAAGAATGTGTAGTGATGAGATGTGCTCTTTACTGGTGAGTTCCTTTGCTGGTTTGAGGTAGAGGTCAGGACTAGTCTGGGTAGTGTCTCCTCTGCTACTTTGCAAGAGCATCATGTCCAAGTGAGAAACAGAGGTAGATGCAACCAGATGCAAACTTTAGATCTTCCATTTGCTTTCCATTTCCAGTCTCTAGAATCATTGGCCTCTGGGATCAGTTCCATTGCCTATGCTTTTTACCTCCTTCCTGTCCAGAATGACCTGAGAACTACAGGGTTCCAGTGACCACACTATTATATCCCTATGCCATAATCCACTTTCATTTGAGCTCTCACCACAGTTATTAACTTTTTATAGATGCCCAAAGACATTTCTCACAGAGGTGGCTTTAAGGCTTTTTCACAACCTGCTGCGCTTACCACGCAGATGATTTCACTCCCTACTTCTTTAAGAAAAATGTTTAGCCTCTTAGGATCATCTTTTCTGTAGTTACTTTTCTATACCTCAAAAGAAAGTTAATATATAGTAGATACTATCCATTGTGAGAGAATGGAAATACCTGGCTTTTGGAGTCAAACAGACATGAGTTAAATTCCTAGATTAGCCACTTAAGAGGTAGGTGGCTTTAGGGAAGTTATTTAAATCCTGTGAAACTTGGAATTTTTATCTATAAGGTGGGTAATATGCATTTTACAAAGTCATTGTAAGGAATAAATCAATAAATAATATATTTAAGCATTTTGCATAATTCTTGGCACACAATTCAATTAACCGTCACAGTATGCATTACTCATTTTTAACTTACTGAGTCCTTTCAATATAGAAGCATATTTCAACAGTAATTCTTAATGCAAAGTAAACATATTTTTCATTTTCTATACTTTATGAAGTGGTCAAAGTTGAAATGTTTACTCAATAAAGGATTCATGAGTATGAATAGTTTTACACCTGTAGGAATTCTGCTGCAGTCAAATACTGGTAACCCAGGTGGCACAGTTCAGGTATTGTACTAAAAGGAGTCATAAAGTAGGTTGTAAATTATTTCATCAAGCCTTCAGTCCATTCCCATGAAAGTAGGCTATTGTAGTCTGTGACAGTCAACATGTGCGGAGGATGACAATACCTTGGAACCACTGAGCTACCTTACAGAGGTGTATTATTGAAAAGCCCTGTGATAGCTGAAGTTTACCCAGGCTGCAATCCACTACAGTTCTTAGCTGGGCAATCTTTCTCTGGAAAAATGCCACACAATTCACCAGCCCTCCAGGGAGCTGGGAAATTACAAATAGACAGAGACTTGAGGAGTGGGTGGATTTTTTTTTTTTCTTCAAAGCAGCAGCTGTTAGGATAAAAGGCAATCTTGAATCTTTAAAAAAGAAATCAAGAAATACAAGGTGTTTACTGATTTCTATAGCAAGTTCTATTTTCTCTCTTCCTTTACTTCTTCTCTCTAAATTCTTATGTTATGTTTTTTAAAGCAACATTCATACTTTTTACTTCTCCCTATTTTGTAATGCCCCCTAGAAAAGTGGCGTTTTTGTCTGTTCCTCGTGAACATACTCTTTCTTACACTGTCCTCCCTCCTGTCCCTCTTCCTCCCTTTTTTCCTTCTTTCTTCCTTTCTTTCCTTCCATCCATCTGATTAACTCATCTGATCCTCAAATGTTATCACTGAAATAAGCAAGTGAATATTACTGACGACACGGTTCTCCTGATGGATTCCCTCCCTGACAAGGCACTATATGTCAATATAAGCAATGTTTAAGTTTTTTTAATGTTTATTTATTTATTTTGAGAGAGAGAGCGAGTGAGCAGGGGAGTGGCAGAGAGAGAGGGAGAGAGAGAATTCCAAAAAGGCCCATCACTGTTAGCATGAAGCCTGACATGGGGCTCGAACTCACAAACCATGAGATCATGACTAGAGCTGAAATCAAGCATCTGATGCTTAAAAGACTGAGCCACTCAGAAAGTTTAAGTATTAATCATAACTCTTGCTGTGTGATTAATTAGGAAATGACACTGAATGACTAAATGGCTTCTAAGATCCCCCACCATCTTTAAAACTCCAAGATTTCATAATTCTAATGATAAAGATTAATATAAAACTTTTAATGGTTATAAAATAAATTAGGAAAAACATACTATAGGTATCTTATAAAAACTGAGTTTAACATAATATAGTACTACTGCCTTGACCAAAGAGATATCTTTATAATTCTTGACTCATTTTTACAAATGAAGGAAAAGAACACTTTCACTGGAAGGGGGTGGACTTTTCACTGGCATCTCTAAGAAGAGTCTGAGGAGACTCAAAGCTTACATACAGATGGCTTTTTGGTAAACTGCTTTGTGAGTGTTTGTTTTGCCGCCTTCCTTCACTTTCCCCTCTAGCAAACACAGGGATTAAAGATCAGTGTGTTGGTCATTCCACTGTCATCAAAACATAAAATGTTTTCTGCTCTCTTGAGCTGCCATCTCATCAGCACTAACAGCTTGACCTTGCACCTCAATGGTATATAGGATATACCTGCCTTTAAAATGTGTGAACTGAATTTTATCTGCAGTGATTTTTCTCTTTATCCTTTGATCTGTCACTATTTCTTCACAATGTCAAAAGCCTCAGAGCTTGGCTTGAATGGTGATCAAACTCAAAGGCACACAATTTAGGGTCTGATCCTGAATCTACACAATCAAATATCTTTTCAATTCAGCCTTAAACCCTGCACTTTGCCTTATAACAGTGAAGTACAGGCATCACTAAAGCACTGCTTTGTCCTTTAAGCTTTAAAAGAATGAACATAATGAGGGTATAAAGAAATGAAATGGATTTCTTGTACCAAGTGTACTATATTATACATGCATTTAATGAAACATGTCCTTTTGTGACCCCTTGAGAATTTAAAGATTTTCTTGGTGCTGTTGTCATTGCCCAAAACACTATGTTGGAATTCCTCCTTGGAAATGACTTTGAACATAGTTTTCCTGGATCTATCAGAAAATCAACATCACCAGCTTATTGTCACAGGACATTCAATTGGCCTAAAGTACTTTCTTCCTCTCATTCTCTTTTTCTGTCTCTCTCTCCTCAGCCTTGTCCTCTCATGCACTCCTCTGCCTGTTGATTCACTTTCATTTACCGAAAATTCATGTAAAGATAAGTTCTCTCTGTGAGCAGGGTGTCCCTACACCTGTGTTAAATTGCCCTGTCAAGTGCTTTCTCTTTCTCCCTCTACCCCACTCTCCAATTTCTGAAGGGAAAATACTAGCAATGGATTCTCTTTTCTAGGTCTAATCCTTACCTCATTTTACATATCTTATGGTTATTTTGATTTTTTTTTTCCTGTTTGCTTTTCTGAGAAATGGGCTAGGCCCAAACCTCTACAATCCTAGATGTGAAAGACTGAATTGTACCAATGGACATCTTGGGAGAGGCACATTAGGAGATGGCCCATTGACACATGTGTCTGACAACATTATGCTCCTGACCGGGTATTATGAATCATCAGAAGAAACATCAAATCTTCATTTAAACTATATATTTTTTTAACTTTGCTCCTGAGCACCATGTTTATTTATTTTATTTACAATTGGACTTCTCCCTGAATGGCCCATGGCCTGTGGGGAATTCAACTCAACGTATCTAAAACAAAACAGGCTTTATCTCTATAAAGCTATTGTTCCTCCTATATTTATTTGAATTTTAACACTTCATTTCCTAAACAAAAAAAAACAAAAACAAGTTACTCTAGACCCTATTTTGTTTCTCTTCTGTCTAGCTAAGCATTACCAACTGCCAGAGAATCTCTCCTACATAGTTCTTGAATGTGCCCCAGGCTCTGTCTCTGGTGCCACACTCTCATCATCACTGGATGTTTGTCAAAGCATTTTAGATCTCTCTACTTCTAGACTTGCCACTCTCCAACCAACCCTCCATGGGGCTATAAGAATGATCTTTCTAAAAGACAAACTATTTGTGTCACTCTATAGCCTAAAAAGTCTTTGTTTGTTGCTTCTCATGACCTTCAAGATAATTCTCACACTCTTGCCATAGCTTATATTTAGCTGATCCAACCCTTCTCTCACTAAATCAACCAGACTTAACCAAAAACAAATCCATGACAATATCTTCTCTCTTCTTGCCCTCAGTCTGTTTTCAATGGTCTCCCTCTGTATTACAATAAATTGTGATTCATTTCTATCACAGTATTATCATTCTATAATTGTTCTTTTGTGGAGACTTTACAATCATTAAGGACAGGGCTACCATCCAAGTACTTTTGGTATAGGACTTGTGGTAGACAGAACAGTGGTACCCTCCCAAAGATGCCCATATCTTAATTCTTAGAAACTATGAATATATTACATCACATGGCAAAGAGCAATTAAAGTAGCAGATGGAATTAAGGAAGCTAATCAATGGAGAGATTATACTGGATTATCCAAGTAGGCCCAGTGTAATCACAGGGTACTTAAAATATGGAAGGAGGGCAGATATAGGTCAGAGTGATTCACTGTGAAAGGGATTCCATTGTTGCTGGCTTTTAAGATGGAGAAAGAGGGCCTTGAGCCAAGGAATGTACATGGCTTCCAAGACCCATAAAAGACAAGATAATAATTTTTCTTAGAGCCTCCAGAAAGTAATGTGGCTCTATCGACATCTTGATTTTGATCCATTGAGACTCATTTTGGATTTCAGACCTCAGGAACTGTAAAATAATATATTTGTGTTGTTTTAATCACTAAATTTGTGGTAACTTGTTATCAGATCCATAAACAACAAATATATCACTCATTCAACTCCCCATTGATTCATAAAATAATATATATTACTAATATTAATAATAAATGCAAGTAAAATGCATATATAAAAAATGTATGCAACTACTACACATTTTTGTACAAATAACATTTTCTTTAAGTTTGTTCATTTTGTAAATTTCATATTCACATAAGGCATAGACATTAGAGATAAGACAGATTTAAGATTTAAGAGTAGAGGGGCACCTGGGTGGCTCAGTTGGTTAAGCATCTAACTTCGGCTCAGGTCATGATCTTGCGGTTTGTGAGTTTGAGCCCTGCATTGGGCTCTGTGCTGACAGCTCAGAGCCTGGAGACTGCTTCTGATTCTGTATCTTCCTCTCTCTCTCTGCCCCTCCTCTGCTTGCATTCTCTCAATCTCTCTCTCAAAAAGAAATAAACATTAAAAATTTTTTAAAAACAGATTCAAGAGTAGAAATGTTGAAGATACATTTTCCAATAATTTTTTAAAGTTTGAAGTAGTTAGCCATACCACATAGGCAAGAAATAAAGGAGACAAACACAAAGAAAGAGTAAATGGTGGCATGAAAATGGATCACAAGTTATATGTCCACTAAATCACTTTGATTCCTAAGAAGTAAATCCATTACAGGCTTGGAGCCTACCCAAGACCAGATTGAATCAAAATTACCTTTACTGGATAGTTCTAGAAGAAACAGCTACAGTTAATCTAGGCTATTTCCTAATATCAAAATCACCAAATGAAGCCCAGTCCAATCCTTCTGAATTAATTAAGATAGGCTAGACTGAAGAAAAAATAAACCTCAAAATTCCTTTTTCTTAAAGAACAAGAACAATTTTTCCTCACATAATAGTTTAGGGCCAGTGTTTAGGGCAACACTGGGAAACAGAGTCTAGCCTGTGCGCAGGAAGAAGGAAGAAAAAATTAGTTGACAGCTAGTGGTCCTTTTCATTGCATGAAAGAACAGATTAAGGACGGGGGCTGATGGGGGAGATGATGGTGTAAAGAAATTGAAATGATGGAGGAATTTCTAAACTTAGTTACAGGAAGAATGAGGTAACTAATTCTAGACTAATGAATTAGTGATTAATCATGACTGACATCTCTCTGAAGATCCCTGGAGAATTTAGGGGCTGGACTTCCTCTAAGTTCCAGCAAATGGCTTTAATCCACATGTATGAAGTTAGGTCTTCTTTTTTTTTTTTTTTTTAATTTATTTATTCTGAGAGAGACACAGAACCAGAGTGAGGGGGTAGGGGCAAAGAGAGCTCCCAAGGGGGCTCTGTGCTGTTAGTGCAGAGCCAGACTCAGGGCTCAATCTCACAAACCATGAGATCATGACCTAAGCTAAAACCAAGAATCAGGCATTTAACTGACTGAGCCACCCAGGGGCTCCTTAGGTCTTCATTTCACAAGAATACTTCCCCCAGATGTAGATCTGAAATTGGGATGATGATACATGGATATGTAAAGTTAGATCAGGCTGCCCCTCTTACAGTGCCCTCCTTGGAGAATACTTGCCCTTTTATAAAAAAACAAACAAACAAACAACAAAAAAAAAACCACACTTGATTTCCTCAGAAAGACATAGAAACTGAAAGACTTTAAGACCTCTGCTTTTCTCTGCTCCCATTTCTAGCGCTGCAGACGTGTTACATGAAAGCAGGTCTAACAGAACACTGGCGGTGGCAGTTGAGAGTACGGTGTGAAGGGGTACAGGAATTATCTTTACAGTTATGCCTCCTTCATGAAGACTCCTACATTACTTCACTCCACTTATTTTTTTAAATTCTGTCATATTAGCAATTCTCTTTTGCTGTTAACTGTTGTCTTCAATTGAAAAGTTATTCTAGATCTGACTGGCGGCCAGCAGCATAGGCTAGGGGTGGCAAAAGGGAGCCCCTCAAATTAATCTGGATTAAAGAATGAGTGGGACACCTGGGTAGCTCAGTTGGTTAAGCATTTGACTTCAGCTCAGGTCATGATCTCATGGTTTGTGGGTTCGAGCCCTGTGTCAGGCTCTGTGCTGACAGCTCAGAGCCTGGAGCCTGCTCCAGATTCTGTGTCTCCTTCTTTCTTTACCCCTCCCCTACTAATACTCTGTCTGTCTGTCTCTCTCTCAAAAATAAACATTTTAAGTAAGGCAAGCATTAGAGAGCCCCATGGATACTATAAACCAGAATGCCACAGAATCAGAACAGAGGCCTAGAAATTTATAGTTATTAATGCTCAGAGGCAAACTGAAAGAGCTTCACTTTAGACAAGTGGATAACAACAGATCAATCGAATCAGCATTTGTATCAATAGCCACACTGTGAGCAGCCTTGGATTTACAGGCATGGGCAAGTGTAAGTGCAGTTACCCTGAAAACAGTGATTTGCAGGGATGCTTGGAACACATCTGAACAAGGAATAAGAACACAAATGTCAGCGGGATTTTACCTCTGGGAGTTTATGAGAACTTTACAATTAACTGTATCTTGGTACAAATCATCTAACCAAATTGCCCTTCTCCTAATACTTACCTAAGTTCAGCCACCCTTGGCAGTTGGGAAAAATGTGAGAACACTGAAGAATTCAGAGTCAGGATAAAAAAAAACACACATGATTAGAAATGGTGATGAGAGGGACAAAAACAAGAACTATTAATTTTACTAAAGAAGGGCCTCTGGACACAATGCTACCTCCAGCCTTTAAGAATTCACATTTACATGAAGGGGATACATGCTTAAATTGGTGTCTATGTGGGGTGATTAAGGAAATATATTCTACATCCCTCATTCACTAGAGATCGACTCTCAGGGCTTAGAGAATGGGCACCAAGTCAGCCACTAGGGTGAGTTCTCTTTTATGAGACATATCGTACTAACTTGTTCACCAGACTTTTTTCTTTTCTTCCTAGGCCAGCAGCTACATTTCCCAGCATCCCTTGCAGCTATGTGTAGCCATGACTGAGCTCTAGTCAATGAAATGTGAGAAGAGCTGCATGACCCTTCCAGGCCCACCTCTAAAAGACATCCTGCTTGGTCTCCCATGTGCTCTTCCCTTATTGTCTTCTTTTATTGACCAGCCAGATGCAAAGATCCAGTACAGGGGATCTGCGAGTTCTCGGGGACAGCAAAGTCACTGTGTGAAAGGAATCTGAGCCCCCAAATGGCTGACTACATGGTGCCAAGGGCTCTCCCTTAGCCTCACTAATCTGCACTGGACTGCAATGTTTATAAGAAATCAGCCTTTATCATGTGAATCCACTGCGCAATCCTGGCAATGCTTATTACAACAATGGCTATCCTGACAAATACGGGTATCTTAGGGATGCCTCATGATGATCCACGTACGTTGCCTCCTTTATGGGTGTGACTGTGTATAACTTAAAGACATATTTGCTCAAAACACATATTAAAATAATGTGCCTGAAAAGGAGAAGACAGAAATATGCACATATGCACATATGCATAATAAGCTTCTATTTTAGAAAAAAAATGATTTGGGATTCTGATTGTTTTAATACAAGTCTCCAGTAATAGTCTTCAAAACTGACTTTAAAAAGAAATGAAAAATCATTGGCAGCTCATAATGTGGCTTGGGGAAGAGAAGGAAATGAAATAAAAAGATATCCAAAGTTACTTAAATTGATGCACATTCTTACATGTAGCTAGAAACGGATAGTACCTCATGTCAGCCTTTATAGTCTGTGGGTTCTCTCAGATGAGCTAACATGCTGTGAAAAAGAATTGCAAAGGAAATAACAAGAGCAGATGTTTGCTCAAGACAACTGGAGACTTTCTGAAAGCTCAAAGCACACAGCCTACAAGTTATCAACAGGCAGGCGGATTGTAGCTAGTCACAAACCTCTAGATTTGCATCTTGAACAAAGTTGGTCTCTTCAAGAGTAATCTCATTATACTCAACCATGAAACAAAGTAATCTGCTCTCTGTGACACCTTTAACTTGGATCGTGAATTATCACAGGCATAAATACATATGATGCATGCATATTTCAATCCATGGCAACTTTCTTTACAAAGCACATGCAACAGGCCCCTGATTGTGATGCTTTGACCTCATGAATAGCAGCAGGAAACCCTGTTAGTCCCTTCCAAGGCTTACCCCATCCCTGCTGAAGGTCTGAAATCCCTATGTTGCTTAATAATATGGCTAGGAGTAAGGGGAATACAGAAGTTTTCAATGTGGTTCATTCCTAGTTTAATGCACTGGCTGCAGCAAAAGACCCAGATAAAGACAGGGGATGAACTTGAAATTCAGAATATAAATGAGGAGGACAACTCATCCAATTACTATTCTACACATTTAAAGATGCCTCTCTGTGCCTCAATTTCTTCACCTTTTAAATGGAAATACATTCTTACAGTATATTTATGAGAAGTGATATAATTAATGCATATTAAGCACTTTCAAAAGACCACTTGACACAAAGTAAGCCCTATGCCAGCTGCTATCATCATCATTATCATCATCATCATCATTATCATCATCATTGGCAGATCAAGTAAAGAAAAAAAAAACGGAGATATGCTAGTTCCTGATTTCAGTGGTAATCATAGATCTTTTGCTCTGTGGTTCCTTGAGGGTAGGTTTCAGTGGCTTATCTGTGAGGCTGGAGGCTGGCCTTGATACTTGGAGCCAACAGTTCTTTGATAATCCTAAGCCTTTCACAGGCATAGGGATCCAGACTCCAGAGGGCCTCTTGCATCTCTATGCCTGTGTAGATAAGCACTTCCCTACTCTGGTGATATTCTGAGCTGCAGGGCTTTCCCCCAGGCAGGGTGTTCCCTGAACCAGCTCTTAACATCACTTACTCCCCCTTCTGTCCCAGAACCAGGCTTGGGCCCATCCTATTCTACTGCTGTAACCTTCCTGGGACTTCCTTTCAGGAATCCAATGCCCTTTCCTGCCTGTTGGCCTGGGACATTTCTATTTCAGAATACAGTGGAGGTGTTGGAAAGTATCTGCTCCTACCTCCCAGAAAACATCCTCAAGTTTTTATGAAAATTGGTATATCCCACACAAGAGCTATATAACAATGAAATAAGTTTAAAACAAAACTGTAAGTGTAAGCCAGGCAAACCTCCCATTCTTAAGAAAATACTAATGAAATCAGGTCTGGCCACCCAAGATTTGCTCCAAGAGGGTTAGAAATAATTTGTTTCTGGCATGCATGAGTAATGGGTCATCACTTATAAAAATTATTGATAAGCACTTAAAAATATAAATTTATATATTCTGCAAGTGTCATTTTCCTTTTTAACAAAATAATATCTCCTTAAAGTATATCACAGTATTTAATTATCTATGTTACTGTATAATATAAAATTACTGTATAATATAAAATCTATAAAACATCATTTAAATATGTATATTATTAGTAAACATACACACATACTTTAATATATTTAATATTTTATTTAATAATATAACTTTACAAATAAACACATACTTATATGTAATTATTAAATTACAAAAGTGAAATAATTTTAGCCAGTATCTAAATGTATTCAAGTAAAATATGGTAATACTAAGCATATTATGATACAAACAATGTATATTCACATATTAATATATGAAGTTCAATAAGACTTATGTATTTTTTCTTAAAGTTTATTTATTTATTTTGAGAGAGACAAAGATAGTGCAAGTGGGGGAGGGGCAGAGAGAAAGGAAGAGTGAGAATCCCAAGCAGGCTCTGCACTGCCAGCTCAGAGCCCGATGCAGGTCTTGGAACTCCTGAACCTGTGAGATCATGGCCTGAGCCAAAACCAAGAGTTGGACGCTTAACCAAATGAGCCACCCAGGTACCCCTAATATGACAGCATTTAAAATATTCTATAAACTTCTGTGGATTGGAGTATGAAGTATATGAGTACATTGCCAACATACTTTAAAAAAAAAACTCTAACCACTGACATTCATCAACTAATATATGAGAGCTATAAAATACAGAAACAGTATCTGATTCAAATTTTATTGCCTCAGAATAATATAGATTTTTAAATACAGTTTTTGAATCTAAAGCACTTTAAATACTTACAGTCAGTCTAAGTCCAGGATCTGGAGAGAATTTTTAAATGGCCTAACATGGGCCTAAAAGTATACCTGATGAAGTTTCCACGAAATAGAACATCTACTCACCTGAAATGCTTCCAAAAAAGCTGTAAGTCCTCCCTCTGCTGTTTGCCTTCCTAGAGCCCATATTTGCCCACCACCACCTTGAAGACATGACAGATTTCTGACGATATAAAAACTAAGTATCTGGGCATTGAGGCCAGATGCAAGGTATGTACCAACATGTGGTTTCTTACTAATATTCTTTTATATATACACGAGTACAAGTACATCTAAGATTATATGAGTGCTTGCATTCTGATATGATTTACTAATTCAGAAAGGGGTAGTGTGATCTCCACCCCCTTAGGAAATGCACAACCCCCTACAGATACACAGGGAAGTGGGTCATGCTCATGAACACCACTGCACTCTAAGAAATGCCAGGAAGAAAATAACTGTTGAACAGCCGTCAGCAGAAGTGATCTGTGTCTGCCACTCCTGCCCTGCACACCCCACCCTGTCCTCCTCCTCACAAGTCCAGGGCCCTGCCACAGAACTCCTCTCTGTGCCCTTGCCTACAGCACCGCCCAGGATGCCGTCTGTGCATAACCACTAATTTCCGTTTACTTCCTGAAGAAATATGGATCCCAGCTGGCTGGCTCACAGTGGGAGCAGAAGAAAAAATCCCATTGCAGAGCAGTAATGTTGCAGAAAAGGAAAACCTCCTAGATATGAAGAACTGGACTCAGAGCTTTGTGTGTTCCCCTACTGTATTCTCCGGCTGTGAAGGGCCAAACAAAGGAGTAGAGAGAAATTCACAGAAAACTGACATAACCATCCTGGCTCTGGAGAGGTTGTCCCTGTTACACAAATGTACAAACAAGAAAATAAAAACACATAGTGCCTCTGGAAAACACTCCAAAACAAGGAAAAAAGAACTTGATTCTGAAATGTCATAGGAAGAGAGGACCTTTGAAAACATTTCAACAGCGGAACTAGTTGAACATCTTAGAAAACTGATATACTCAAGAGGAGATGAGAAAGAACAGCGTTAATGATGTAGGAGCTTAAAACACAGGTTTTACACAGGCATCTAGCCCCACAAGATAAGGCCTCAGGTATCTGTCATCCTTCCCTGTACTCACCCTTCTCCAGCCACCCGGCTCTCCCTGCTGTATCTTAAATATGCTTACTTAAATATGTCATTCTCCACACCATAAGGTTCTTTCCTGAGGTCATTCTGAAGTCCTGAGGCTCATGTCCCACTTCATGCAGAAAGGCTCCTGCTGTTGAACAGCAGTTTCCTTCATTCTTTATTGCCCTTCCCATGCTTTAAAGTAGGCATAATCTTCACAGCACCCAAGCACAAGGGCAGTCTACCACAGTGAGTAAAGGCCTGAGTTCACATCCTGGGTCTACCACTTCCTGGCTGTGTGAGTTTAAGCAAGTCACTTACTCTCTCTTTGCTTTATTTTTCTCATTTAGCACTAAATGTAGCTGATGTGATTAGCATTCCACTGCCTAGCATATACCATTCTTTTTCCATCATGTGGCTTCACAATGCAGCACCAACAATCTATAGCCAGAGAGTATCCTCTGGCCTAGAGAAAGTGGTCAGCTTTTGTGCAGGGCAAGCCAGAAGTGCCAAGGAGTAAAAGTTCTCAAGATAAACATCTCCACTTAGTCACCCCTTGGGCAGAATAATTGAAGCCAGCTCTATACCAGAGGTTTGCCCATAGTCTACACACCCTGTAATGGCTCTCTTCTCTTCTTTTCCTTCTTTATCTCAGTCCTCTAGTCTTCCCTGAGATCCCTTCCCACTTAAAGTGTTTGCACGCAAATGCTCCTCTCAGGGTTTGCCTCTGACAGCCTATGAAAACTAAGTTATAGTGTAATGGGATACATTAAATGAGTTGACATAAGCAAGTACTTAAAACAGTACCTGGAATAGACCAAGGATTCAGCAAGTATTAATTTCAGTAATTCACTGTTATATTTCAGGGTCTAGAACAATGCCTGGTAAAAGATACATGCTTAATGAACACTTTGTGGAATGGATAAAAAGGATAAAAGGATGATAGTATGACAGAAAAGGAAGATGAGAGAAATAAAGAACTGCAAGAAAAAAATATATGTGTCCACTCTACTATAAATCTAATTAGAGGGTAGTGAAGGTCTGAAAGGGCAGGAAGAGAAACCATGTAAGAATAGAGAAGCAGACTTGAGAGGCTATTCCCGAATAGAAAGAAAAGAGACAAAGAGCTGGAAGTGACTAGAATGAATATGATGAATTGGGAGGGCAAAGAACAAAAATCAAAGCTAAAATTTTTGGAGTTCCTAAGGAAGAAATCAAAAGTTCTCTTTAAGTATCATGATAATTACCAATGGAAGAATAGGCTAAATATTGTTTTTAAAAGTATGACAGGGAGGGAGCCTAAATATGCAAGGGGTCATTTCTACTTTTTTTTTTTTTTTTTAAAGAAAGATTGAGCATGAGACCAGGGCAGAGAGTGAGAGAGAGAATCCCATGTGGGACTCCATCTCATGAACCATGAGATATGACCTGAGCCAAAATCAAGAATTACACGCTTAACTGACTGAGCCACCCAGGTGCCCCCATTTCTACTTTCTTCATCTGCTTCATAGCTCTCCACAAAAAGTAAGCATTCACCGGTTTGGATGGAGCCCAGGACATTTGTTGGCACATTTTACTAATGGGAAAAGAGAGTTGGTTCCCACTCTTCAAAAGAGAGGAAGCCTACCAAATCTCATTTCCCATTTCCATGTACTGGGAGATTCCTAGAGCTTGGCCCTCTGTGGAAGCTGCTATCAACTGTGTGGCTGGCTGGGTATGTGGACTCTGGTAAGCAGATAACTTCACTAAGGCCACAGTATAAGCTGTGTTTCCCAGTTTAGAAATACCACATTTGGAGAATATTGAGTACTGGAATAGTCCTAAATAAAGTGATACATCACTTTGCATGTGATTACCTTCTCTGTGATTTTTCCCCACACAAGATCTAAGAGACAAGAATTCAAGTCCTGAAATCCAAGAGAACCTCTAATATCTTACACCTAGACAAACTGGTAATTATTTTAGAATTACAAGGATAAGAAAGTAAATGTCTCTCAAGCTTTGAGGTAGAACAAAAGATCTTAACTCTTTAGTTAAGAAAAATCAGACTGTTCTAAGACATTTCTACTGCATTAAATGTCAAAAGACTATTTAACAAGTCTAACCAATTCTGAAGCAAAAGTCCGAGACCCATGGGCTTATACCCAGCTAAGCTAAGGGAATAGAAATACAGTCTCAGATCTGTCAGAGTTTAGAAAGACCATCTTTTTACTAAAAAAAGTTCAATAGGAAAAACAAAACAGAACATATAGACCAAATGAGAGCTGAATTAAGAGCAAAGACTTATAAAAAAGGAAGCAGTAATGTAAAGGCAATGTTTGAGTCTTTTCTATTCAGTTCAAATCATCATCATCTAATACTCATGGAAGTGACTGAAGCAATAGATCTACACATAAACCATATTTATGTCAAAGAAATGGTATTGGCAATGCACTGATTTAGAAGCAGGAAGAAGTTGTGACCAAACTGAAGGCTGGATAGCTTGACCAGAGATTTGGAAATAAAAGATGAGGACTTAAATGGATAGAAAACACAAAATAAGAACACCTTTGAAGTTGGAAAATGCATGAGCAATGATTCAAGATATGGGATGAAGGTCAATTTGTGCAACAATAAATACACTAGTTGGATTGGAATTGCGAAAATCACTCTAGCAATGTTAGAAAGTAAATTTGGAAAAGTGAATTGGGGGTACATCATGGAGAACCCTGGATGTCAGTCCAGGAAATTAATAAATCTTTTCATAAGTAATGTTGAACTGAATGAAGACTTTTGACCATAAAAAATTGAAGTAGCTAAGGGGCATTAACCTGTATTATCTATATAAGAGGGAGGCAAGATGGAAAGCTATCACAATAGTTTTAAAAGGAGAGAAGAGAAAATGGCAAGAAATAGTGTGATGGAAAATACAATAGTTGGTAACTGTTTAAAGAAGAAAGATACTATTCTGAAGAATCAAAAAGTAGGGTAATGTTGGGGCGCCTGGGTGGCTCAGTCAGTGAAGTGTCTGACTTGGGCTTAGGTCATGATCTCACAGTTCATTAGTTCAATCTCACATTGGGCTCTCTGCTGTCAGTACAGAGCCTGCTTTGAATCCTCTGTCCCCCTCTCTCTCTGCCCCTCCCCTGCTTGCACTTACTCTCTCAAAAACAAACAAACATTAAAAAAAGAAGGTAATGTTGAGGTTATTGATTAAATGATAAAATTAAGGAAACAGGTGTATTTTAGGTACAGAACACAGAAAAACTGATGTTATCTACTAACTATGTACATTTGAGGCTAATAGCTATGTGGTTAATTTAGTTATCAAAGTCATCTTTTGATGATTACATATAATGTCTTCTGTATTCAATATAATAATTTAATAAACACTATAATATTTTGTTAATAAACACTGCTGAAACTTATAATTTAAATTATACATCTATGCTTATATTTTTAAAAAACTATTTTTAGAATACATTTATTTGCTTAAAGGGACTCCAAAGAATGGAGGTTTTAAATTATCTTTTCATATTAAACCAAATTTGCCAACTGGAAAGACACTTGTAAAAGTAAAAATGATTTCATCATTCTTTAACCATGTGCTTTCCTAACAGTCTGCTGGTAAGCCTTAATACTGATTAACAACATTGAAATCACATTTGTTTAGGTCTAATACCTTGGCCATTATGAGTAGGATATAAAGAAAACCAATAGACATCCTGAGAATTTACTGTAGAAGTGAGTTAAGTGCAGACCCAAATTTGACCTAAATATTTACCCTTGAGCTTGAATCATCTCAGGAATATGAAGAATCAACTTTATGGGTTTCCTGATTTCTATTTCTACCTGCTACCTTGCAATATTTCTTTAATCCTTAATTTATAAACTTTTAATAAAAAGAAATTAAAAGAATATTGCCTGGATATTCCCTATGGTAGTAAACAGAAGAAATAAATTCCATTCCAGAAATTTCTCATTTGAATTTAGACATTCTCTGAAATTTTATTATCAATATGGACTATTTCTAGGTATTCCAATATCCTACTAAAGATTTCTTTATTTTATACATAGTATTCTCATAATCCACAATTTTATACCAGTAATAGGTCATTGGAAGCGCTCAAATTTAGATTAGTTTAATTCACTAATAATATGCATCATCATTCTATAATCATGGTATTATGACAAATGCATATATGTTCATACAAAACATGAATACAAATATTTTCCCAGACACAGTGAGAATATATTATTTTCTCATTTTTCTGTCTAGTAAATATTTGTAAAAATAAAATAACTCTAAGTAATCAATTAGGTATATCATTTGTATTATTAAAAAAGGAGAGTTTTCTTTTCAAATGAGGTTTTCTTAGTGCAATGCTGTAAAAGCTTCCTCGGCACAAAAGGTAATACACATTTCATATTTGGGATCTAACTTCATTTGACATTAGAAAAATTGCCATAAGGTATAAAGTCAAGGAAGTTACCATAGTGACTATCCTTCAGACTAAAAGTACCAACATCCTAATTAATTAAGTGTATCAGAGGTTTTTTCTTTTATACAGTCATTAACCAAATTTAGTAGGTAGCCAGAATAAGTACCATCATGTTTTTTCACCATATTAGATGTTTAATATAATTTAAAATAAACTAATTTAAAGTGTAACTGAAAAACTGTAGTTGGGTTATTAAGGAAGATAAAAGACCAATTGTAAGAAAAAAAAAAAAAAGTGCCATAAAAATTAAAAGTTCCATTAAGAAATCTAAGAAATTATGGGGGCGCCGGAGTGGCTCAGTTGGTTGAGGGTACGACTTCGGCTCAGGTCATGATCTCACGGTTCGTGGGTTCCAATCCCACTTCGGGCTCTGTGCTGACAGCTAGCTCAGAGCCTGGAGATGGTTTCGGATTCTGTGTCTCCTCTCTCTGCCCCTCCCCCCTCATGCTCTGTCTCACTCTGTCTCTTAAAATTAAATAAATGTAAAAAAAATTTTTTTTAAAGAAATCTAAGAAATTATATAATTAAGTCTTCTGTTCTATTGAGAGCAACAGCAACTATCTCTAAGTTATCTAAGAAAAATTCAGTCTTTAATGAACAAACTTTATTCTCTTGATTTTTTACATCTTGTATGAATTTCAGTTTAAAAGTTAGTACAAAATCTTTTCATATCCCAATTTAAAGGAAGATATATTAATGAAGTCATCCTCTCTAAGCTATCTATAATGACCTAAATTATGAAGGAAGAAAACATTTTTTCTTTGTTTTATCAAAAATATTACTATAGCATGTAGAGAACTTTATAAAATACAATTTTAAAATTTACCCATCCTACTTTGTGCAATTCATTTGAGTTAGTATTTCTGCTTAAATGAAAGCTTGGTCAAATGTATTATACTTTACACATGAAAAGCAGCGGTAAGAATGGTTTGCTATATCATTGTTAATTTTTTTAGTGAGGAAGTATCTTTTTACATAGCAACTTTCTACTTTCCATTGAATCATTGTCTTCCATATCAAAATGTCAAGAGATGAAAAATAGGAATTTTCTTAAGAGTAGTTAAGGAGTGAAGAATAATCCAGTTTATTTTAAAGGCATATGCCAGATAAATCAATTATGTTTAAATTATGTGACTGTAGGGGCGCCTGGGTGGCTTAGTCAGTTAAGTGTCTGACTTTCGCTTGGGTCATGACCTCGCGGTTCGTGGGTTCGAGCCCCACGTCGGGCTCTGTGCTGACTGCCAGCTCAGAGCCTGGAGCCAGTTTCGGAGTCTGTATCTCCCTCTCTCTCTGACCCTCCCCTGCTCATGCTGTCTCTCTCTCTCTCCTAGAAATATAAATAAATAAATAAATAAATTACGTGACTGCCTTTTTTCTTCTTCACCCAAAAAGGACAATGTCCTTTCTAATAAAGTGAAATGAAAACATCAGAATTGTTAAAAAACATTTTTACACTGATTTGACTAAGTGGAAGTGTAACAAAAGAAAGATTAACAAAACACATATTTTTCTTGCTTTTACTTTGTTAAATTATTTCCTTCACTTTATAATATTTAATACACATGAAATTGACATCATAATAATGTATTATAATGTCAGTCTATGTGTTTTGTAATAAGCAATTTTTTTTCCTAGTTAAAAAAAAGTTACTTGTTAGGAAAAAGATTTTATTTGTTTTAATTTTAAGTAATTGCTACACCCAACATGCGGCTCAAATTTACAACCCCAAAATCAAGAATCAAGTGCCCCCAGGAAAAAGATTTTTTTTTATTAAAAATTTTTTTTAATGTTTTTATTTCTAGGAGAGAGAGAGAGACAGCGTGAGCAGGGGAGGGTCAGAGAGAGAGGGAGTCACAGACTGAAACAGGCTCCAGGCTCTGAGCTGGCAGTCAGCACAGAGCCCGATGCGGGGCTCAAACCCACAAACCACGAGATCATGACCTGAGCGAAAGTCGGACGCTTAATCGACTAAGCCACCCAGGCACCCCAGGAAAAAGATTTTTAAAAACAGTCCTGGAGTGTCTGGGTGGCTCTGTGGGTTAAGCATCTGACTTCGGCTCCAGTCGTGATTTCTTTCACTGTTCATAAGTTCAAGCCCCATGTTAGGCTTTGTGATGACAGCTCAGAGCCTGGAGCCTGCTTCAGATTCTGTATCTCCCTCTCTTTCTGCCCCTCTCCCTTTCGCACTCTCACTCTCTCAAAAATAAATAAACATTAAAAACAAAGTCCTACAACTAGATCTCATTTACGAATATTAACATAAAAATTTCTTAATAAGATACTAAATATTAAAAATAATAAATTTAAGTAATCATCAGATCTAGCATTATATCAAAATAACAATATACAATACATATCTAAACAGTTTTTATTACACAAATAAAAAGATACAAAGGAAAACATTTAATAAGTTCATTAATTAAGTATATGTCAAAAATATACACTGTTATGTAAGTCAGTGACACAAAAGGCATTTGACAAAATTCACACTGGTCATGTTTTCAGAAATATTTTAAATTAGAACTAGTTTTTAGCCTAGTCAACAGTAAATATTGAATATAAGCTTTATATCCCCTGAAATGTAATATTAGAGGCATACTCACTAATGTCAGGGTCAGGGTCAAAACAAAGATGCCCAGTATTATAATCAGTGTTGCATGTCATTCTGGATGTCCTAACCAATGCAATAAGACAAATAAAAGAAATAAAATAATATAAAGAAGGAAGAGACTAAATTATTCCCATTTTCTAACATGAATTTTAACTTGAAAAGATAATTGTATCATCTGGAATTCCATTAGAAGCACTTAGATAGTAAATAAAAGTGCTGCTTACAAAATCTTATGTAAAAAAAATTAATAACTTTCTAATACACCTACAGTAATCACCTTAAAATACTATGGGGAAGAGATCCCTTTAATAATAACATCAGCAAATATAAAATGCTCATAAATAAACTTATTAAGAATTTTCCAGAACTATATCAAAAACTGGTAATACATTACTGAGAGCCACACATGAGTTGAATAAAAAATTTGCATTATTACCTAGTACATGATACAGTATTCTCTCCAAGCCAATTTGTAAATTCAGCTTATTTCTTTTTTTTAAAAAATATTTATTAATTTAGTTTGAGAGAGGGGAGGAGGGCAGACACAAAGAAAAAGAGAAAGAGAATCCCAAGCAGGATCTGCTCCTCCAGCACAGAGCCTGATGCAGGGCTCAAATTGCGAGATCATGACCTGAGCTAAAACCAAGAGTCAGATGCTTAATCAACTGAGCCACCCAGGCACACTAATTCAGCCTATTTCTAAAGAAAATCTTAATTCAGTTTTTTGTAGGAACTTTATACAATGTATCTAATTATATAAAAATAAAGCAAAGAAAATTTTGAAACCCATACTGTCAACTCATTCTACCAGATATTAACATACATTAGTTCAACTACAACATTTAAAATAGCAGTTGTGCTAGTGCGTGCGCGCGCGCACACACACACACACACACACACACACAAAGGGTAGTCAGATCAGTGGGACAGAACATTTATAAACAGAACCAGAAAATGTAACAATATACAATTTGATTAAAATGGTCTTTCCAAATCAATGAAAAACTTGATGGTTTTTTCTATAAACAATGTTTGATGCCGGTTGTACATAAATTAAAAAGATGTCTATGCCATGTCTTTCAATATAAAAGGAAGATGAATTCAACACTTTATTATAAAAGAATGAATCATGAAAAAGCTACAAGAAAACATTTTTTTCTAATTCTGAAAGTATAGTATATCTATTTTAGTCTAGTTTAAAACTAATTTCCTAGTTGAAAGATATCAGTGTGAACAAGACATAATGGAGAATATAAACTCATTGGATATGAGTAAAATAAAAAGGCTTATTGAGATCTGCACCCCCAGAGGCAGTGGTGAGAAAGAGAATCTCCAGCCTCAACAAAGAGAAAGATTTTTGATAGTCCTTAAGCAGTGATTGCTGTATACCAGTTGGAGAATGTAGGAAAAACAGGAATGGAATACAAGTAGGCACAAGGTAGTTGTACATGTAGGAGAAAGGCCAGGTTCATCTCACTAGATGAGATGAGAAGCAGTATTCCAAAATTGTGATGGCAGAGATCAGAATACATGCATGTGTGTATGCATGCATGAATGTGTATACGTATGTTTCTGTTGGTCCCAGAAGGAAGAGTAAAGGGCTATTTTCCAGCCTCCTGGAATTAACTCAGAGTAGCCATGCCTCCTACAAGTGATCAAACATTCACAGGCAGGCCCCTACATGTGCAAGTGATGGGCAATCCTCTGAAACTGTTCCACTAAAATCTAATTCTAATCCAAATATAACACTGATCTTAATTCAAACTAGAGTACTACAATAAATTCGCATCATTTGACTTACAACGTGAGGGACTCAGATTCCAAATAATTGAGAGTCTGGGATACAAAAGGAAAAGCCTCATTGAAAGGTAATCTTTTTGGAGAACCCAGGCCTCTCCCAGGATATTTTTCTTAGGACTGTCAAGTCCTAAGGAAAGGACAAAGAGTAGAGAAAAAAGTCTTGATAGATGTTACCATACAATTTGTTGAAATTGCTGTAGGGCAAGTAACACCATATATGAAAGAATGAACTACAGAAATAAATTTGTAAAATATATGCCAGATGCAGGGTTAATGTACTTAGTCCACAAGAGATTCTTATGGATCAATAGGAAATGAAAATATCCCCCAAAATAGGCAAAGTAATGAACAAGCAATTTGCAAAATCATAAATACAATTGGCTAATTAGTATATAAAAACTTGCAAGCTCATTAGGAATGAAAGATAAGCACACTATAATAATAAAATAAACTTTACGTCTGGTATTTTAAAAATTTTTTTAGTTTATTTATTTTTGAGGTAGGGGGCAGAGAGAGAGAGGAAAACAGAAACAAAACCAGGCTCCAGGCTCTGAGCTGTCAGCACAGAGCCCTATGCGGGCTCCAATTCACAAACCGCGAGATCAGGACCTAAGCTGAAGTTGGATGTTTAAAAAACTAAGCCACCCAGGCACCCCATCTCCTAGTGCTGATAAAGATGAATAATAATAATAATACTCAGTTTTGATAATGTACAAAAAGAGGTCAACCTACCCACTACTATTGTGTGTATAACAACACAGGACAATTTGATAACATCTAACAAGAAACTTAAAAGCAGCAATTAAATGTCTTAGAATTTTTCCATAGAAGAGGGGCACCTGGGTGGCTCAGTCGGTTAACTGTCTGACTTTGGCTCAGGTCATGATCTTACAGTTCATGGATTTGAGCCCCATATTGGGCTCTGTGCTGAATGCTTGTTCAGAGCCTGGAACCTGCTTCAGATTCTGCTTCTCCTCTCTCTGCCCCTCCCTACTCACACTCTGTCTTGTTGTGTCTATCAAAAATAAATAAATGTAAAAAAAAAAAAGAATTTTGTGCTGGAAGATAATTGATTAAGTAAACAGATTGTTGTCATCTTCTTCATATACAAAGGACATTGTATTATTATCAAGATTCTAATGAATTATTTATTTTTCAGAATGAAACCTGTTCAGTATTGTAAAGAACCACCCTCACAATATACTCAAATCAAGAAAAGGTAAAGATTCTTTTTTAGATGGCACCCACAATTCAAAAGCTCTAATCGCAAGAACAAAGACACGGAATAAAAGACACAGATGGAGACAATGTGAGTTCCATTTGTGCACCTGCGGGGAAATGGATTCTCCGGAACAGTAAAAAGCTTGAGGCAGAAACAGGGACACCTGGGCACTAAACTGTTTTTCTTTCTCTGGATGGGAATGAAGCCTCACTAATGCTAAATTTGATTCAAGAACCAGAAGATCCGAATATTTGTATACAGTACCTTAAACAGAAGTGCACAGATTGTTAATGTTAAGTTCTTCCAGAAGGCTGATGTAAGCTCTGGGTACAAAAGACTTGTGGCTCAGCACAAATTGAGCATTTTCGCACATAGAGCACCACTCTGCTTCATTTGGGCAATATGAACAGCAATTCTGTGATCTATTTGGGAACCAGGGGCCAGGAAGGCCTCCACCAAAATGCGCTGTGGCAAATCAAAAACAACCTAATGTACAGCATGTGTGCATGTACAGGCTCTTCTCTTTAATTGGAAATGTGTAACACCTATACAGCCATGCAACTATTGGAATTTTAGCTCATCTTCAATTGCTTAAATGATATGCAAACTTAACCCCCCAAAACAGGATTCAACAATGTCCTAGACATTGTAAACATAAGACACTGAACCAAGCAAAAGCATTTCCATTTGCTGTGTTTGATACATTTAATCCATCCTGCAATTTGGACAAGGTCATTCATTAATTATGTGTGTCAATATTATGAGTCTATAATTGCAATCTGGATGTTTTTATGTACCTCCCATTTTATTTAGGGAATAAAGTGTCCTAAATATTTCTAACCTTTGCTACTCTTTATCCTTTGAGGCTATATTATGTCAAAATATCTTAACAGAAATGAAAAAGTGCAGTCTATCACTACTCTAAATAGCTTTTGTATAGGAAGACAAATATGTTCATATTCCTAAATATCCACAGATTTGTCTGATTGGGAAATGTTGTCATTACAGCAATACTTTCAAGTTTCTTAGAGATTCGGAATTATGTTCCAACTTAGTACCATTTCAATAAAATACAGTCTTTCCCATTTTTCCTCTAAAGATAGCCACTCACATGATCTTAAATTTAACCCTAAATATTCACTAGCATGTAATTTTTCCATTCCCTTCTTGACCAATGACCAGACTTAAAAAACAGCCATTCCCAATGCCCATTAATTTTTTCACTAATTTAGCAAATATTTATTGAACAGTACTTAGCTAAGCACTAACCCAAACCATGAGAAATAAAGTCAAATAAGTCATGATTCCTATCCTCAAGAAAACTATAGTCTAGGAAGGGGTAGACAAGTAAATTGGCAATTCAATTGCAGCATAGTAAGTGTTACCTACTGATTGAGGGACATGGAAGAGGAACACTGAAATTAGACTAATGCAAATGAGGATTAGCTCAAGTCAGGAAAGGCTTTCTAGAGATGACCCTTGAACTGAGTTTGCAAATGAGGAAAAGGTGACATATCAAAGACAGGAGTAAAAATTCTCTAAAAAGGGAGGGGCACATATGAGTGATCACAAAGATGTGATATAACAGGATTAATTTACAGAGTCACAGTCCAGCATAGCCAGAGTGAAGGGCACTTGAGGAAAAAGAAAAAAAGAACCTTTTCAGGGAGGATGTGATGTGTAAGCCAAGGATTTGAGACAGGATGCTAAAAGCTGCTGGGAGCCATTTAGTGACTTTAAGCAAGAGAAAACTGTGATGAGATAAATGTTTTGAAAACAAGCCCTCTGGCTGCTCTATGGAGGATACACTGAAAAGAGAGCCAACTTGAAATAGGGAAATGAGATGTTATTGCAATAATCCAGGCAAGAAATTTTAATAGTTTCCGTTAAGGTGGAAGAGATCTAGAGGAGAGAACAGATTTAGAATATATTTCAATACTGGTGAAACACTGCATGTAGGGAATGAAATCTAAATTGGTTCAAGATTTCTGATTTGGAAGACTATGTGGATATTGTTTAACTCCCTGAGATGGAAAATTTGAGCAAAGGAATAGGTTTGGAGTGACAAATGATAAACTTAATTTTGAACTTGGTGGGTTCAAGATCTAAGTGGATTGGTGCAGAATAGAGCAACTAGATAAGTGAGAGTTCTAGGTCAGAGATATGGAACTTAACTATATAGAAAAGGTAACTGAAGCCATGGGAATGGTCAAGGTTACAGTGGGGATGAGGTGTGGATGTTATGCAGAAGGAAGAGTACTGGCATAGAATCCTGTGAAACCCTAAATTGAGTGGAGAGCAGTAGGCAGACCACAAATAATTGCTAGAAAAACAGATTAGGAAAAAGAGGAAGAGGGAGAGAAGAAGAGATCCAAAGAAGTTGATGAAGAGAAATACCAAAGAAAGTTAAGGATTTCAAATACTTCAAAGAGGTCATTCTAGATGAGTAAGACAAATGTTCATAGTCTTTAGCAATGTGGAAATCATATTTGAAGGAAATAGTGGTAGGAAGTGAAAGGAAGAGAGAAGTAACCAGATTCTAGAGGCTAAGGAGGGAAACACAGAGTGTGGACATAGTATATACCAATTTTCTAAACAGTTTGTCAAAGGAAGGAAAAGAAGGATTAGGGACACTCCATATCAACCACTAATTTAAAAATAACTAATTATTGTACAATGAATATTTTGACAATTTCCTTTTCAAACAGAAATGAAGTCTTTTAGGGGTGCCTGGGTGACTCAGTCAGTTAAGCATCCCATTTTAGCTCAGGTCATGATCTTATGGGTTCCTGAGTTCAAGTCCCACATCAGGCTTTCTGCCAACAGTGCAGAGCCTGCTTGGGATCCTCTGTCTCCTCTCTGCTCCTCTCTGGCTTGCACTCTTGTGCTCCTTCTCTCTCTCTCTCTCTCTCTCTCTCTCTCAAAAATAAGCAAAAACAGAAAAGAAGAAAAAGAAATGATGTCTTCTGGAAACAGTTTTATTGAAACGGAAGATAAACTAGCCCCACATCCCTTTCTATTCTGATGCTACAAGTTGTAATAAAATATCAGTAATAGGAGGATCAACAGTTGGAAACTGTAGTGAATCCCCTTGAAATTTACTTCCAAAGTTACTCAAAATCGTGTTGCACATATACACGCCATTCATGAAAACACAATGTGTCCTACCAGAGTGTAAATATGTAATATTCAGTCCACTGTATCTTACATTTCTTTTAAGATCATGGTGTCCTGCTTAGTCACCTAATATGTAACACTGGTGTTTTAGACTAATTCTTCTCAAGAGATTCAAACTATCACTCTCAGGGCCTGTGGGTGGCTCAGTTGGTCAAACCTCTGATTTCAGCTCAGGTCATGATCTCACCACTCATGGGTTCAAGCCCCGTGTTGAGCTCTGTGCTGGCAGCTCAGAGCCTGAAGCCTGCTTTGGATTCTGCGTCTCCCTCTCCCTCTCCCTCTGTCCTCCACCACCTCTCTCAAAAATAAACATTAAAAAAATTTTTTTAAACTATTCCTCTCAATTTTCCTAGTGAAATCACCTCTCACCATTCCCTTTTCAGACTGCTAATTTTCCCACAACCTCTTTATATAATTACTTGTAGTTTTTATTGATGTTTGTTTCTAACTCTAGTTTATTACAACCTATACATTTTTAATAATTATGGTGACTTACATTTATATAGCATCGTTCATCCTGAGAGATCCCAAAGCACCTTTCCAAACTATGCACTGCTCACATAAATAAATGCCAGGCAACGTTAAGGATGATGAAAACAACAAGTCACACAATTAACATGCTGTTTACCTAACTCCTGAACAATGAAGATGCTTCCCAAGACCCGGGCTGATATCAATCATAGGAGATGCTTCACTGAACACCGTGCCACAGGCTGATATCATCTCTGACTATTAACATAGTCCATTTTTTATTCACTAGGATATAACTCCTATCAAGTCAAATTGAATTAGTTTTGCCAAAAAGATCAATAGCCATTTAAAAATGTTTGAATAAAATGCAGGTACTTTATGCATCCTTAAAAAAAAAGTCTTTCTTAAACTAAGCTTCTACTGCTAAACAGGGAACTCTGTGCTTAATATCTAACACTAATAGTGGCTCCCCGGTCACAAATCCAGACTCAAACAAGCACTCCTTCCATGACCTTGAACAAATCATTTATACTACCTATCTTAGTCTGACAGGTTTGGAAGGAAAACACTATTATCTCAGACCCAAACTCAGCAATTCTTGATTTGAAAGATCAGAAAAGTGTGCTGAAAGATTCCTCTCACCACAGATGATTTTTGCAGAGTAGATCTGTCCTGAAGCCTCGTGTTATTTCAGGTAGGTACACTAACCAGCCATAATACTTGCTAACTTAAAATTTCAAGCAGTGATGCTGTTGTAGTGAAAATACAGAACTATGCAATTGGCTACCAATAAAGCAACAGGTAAGTAAAATTAAATTTTTTTCAGGAAAATCCCAAGGCTAAATATTTACCACTCTGATTAACATCTCCTTATAGTGAAATGTGTTCTAACTTTTACTATGAACATGAGAAGTTGAAAGTGGGGGAAGTTAGGAGTTAGTTTAGTGACAAGTAAAACTAATAAAGGCAGTTGATTAATCCTTTATGTAGAAAAAATAGCAATTATAAAATTTATACTTGTCTATCTGGTAAAACTTTATTTGTACAGATTAAATACAGAAATAATTATTATTATTGAGGAAAGGTATATGCCAAACAATGTGCTAAATATATTTTTTTTATCTCATGATCCTCATAACTACTTTAAGTAGGTATAGTAGTTACAGTTGTTAGCAATATATTCCAATACTTTTCCAAATTGCTACATTTTCAAATATGGAAATTTGTGGGCAGGCTTCTGGTTTTTAAAACCACATCATGTTTAATTCAATTGTTTCCTGCGTGTATCTTCACAGTGTAACCTACATTTCAATTTGCATTCAAGCTTGATTTTCTTTGAGTTATTTTGCAAAGATGACAGCATTTACTGAAACAGTTTCAGGAATCACTTCCTCTAGTTTCTGTATACAGAACTTATGGCAGGATCGGTCTTATTTTGGATCTGGACCAGTATAGAATTTGATATTCTACTCTTTAATATATGCCAATCTGTTCAATCTGCTAAGAAACACGACTTTATTAGATCTCCTCTCATTTCTCTTCTTTCTCATCATCATCACCACCACCAGTTGACTTTCTTTTCAAGCATATTTTTAAATAAAGAAATAGAGATTTTTATAGCTTCAAGAATCAGAGTTGATTGGGCTCAGTCACTAGCTAAGGAATTCACTCTCTGAAGTGCATGGTTTGCTACACATCATGGAACTTGGAAGTTGCTCTCAGATAAAGGAACATAGGAGTGCTAGACCCATAAATAATAAGGGTGAAATTTATTGTAATCTACAGTTACAGAGGAGAAAGCTGAAGCTCAGAAAAGCTAAGTTATATACCCTGCCACACATCTAGTAAATGAGAGAGCCTTTCAACCAAGGTCTGAAAAACTCCAAGCCCGTTTTCTTTCTTCTACAACACAGCATCTCCCAGCCAGTCTGGCAGAATGAATAGTCTGAATTGTTGGAACCACTTTAATAAAAACTAATTTTACTATAATTTTGATTAGAACTAAAAATCTTAAAGTCTGACTCCTAGCCTTGATTTGGCAACTAACCAGTTATGAGGTTTTATATAGTCATCTTAACCTTTCTGGTGTTCAATTTCTTCACTATAGAAATGAACCACTTGTCGGGTTTTAATGAGCTCCAAGGTCCTATAGTCTATAAAAGCATTGCTAAATAGATTCGCTGCCAGGAAAAGTTGTGTGTGTAATTGCATACAAGTATTTGCTGCAAGGTAATTAAGAATTGTTGTTGTGTTGTTTTTCATTTAATTCGGTCAAATGCCCCTCATGCAATTGGATTGCAATATTAATGTGCTTACTAAGCACTTGTGTTGTAAGAATCTTAAGAATGAACTTCAGTTTATTCTACACCTAAATCACCCTGATTTTAATTTGATAGTGCTAAACTTAAGCTGTTTTACTATAATATTTGAACAATGCATACTGAATATAAGTGGGCTCCGCAACAGCACTGGGTATATTCATCCTATCATAGTTCTCTTTCTCTTCACATAGCTAGGGAAGAATGCTTCAGATTCATGCAATTTCCTTACCCACCTCTTGATATCCATTTAAATTATCATATCTTCTAGACCAGTGTTTCTCAAACCCTGTTGCACATAATAACCACAGTATATAGAAAACTCAAATATAGATGATGCATTGAGGCACAGAGAGGCTACCTAACTTGCCAAAGTTATATAGCTGGGAATAAAGCTAATGAGATCTGGCTCTAAGATCAGCTTTGTACCACTGCACTATACTGCCTCAACCAAGATCCTTTTAGAAAACAGATTACTGGCCACCACCTGGTACCTACTAAATCACAATTTCAGGAACGTGTCCATGTGTGTGTCAGTGTGTGTGTTCAATATTTCCAAGTTGCTCTAATGGGGCTGCTTCCAATGCATGGAAATCACTAAACCAGACTTTAGTGAACCCACAAAAAAGAAAAAAACTCTAATTGCAAATGAAAGAAATCAATGTCCAAGCATTTGGTCTTCTGATGAGAGGCCTATCATAAAATAGCTTCGCTTAACTCAGAGATGTACTTAATATACAATTTGTGTACTTGCACAATTTGTAAGCATCAATTACTTTTCCTTCTGCATACCCTCGGAAAAAGCCAGGATTTTTCTTGTGACTGTAGTTCCAAATGTGGGAGAACTGAAATATCCTCAGGAAGTAAGACAAGTCCAACACAAGCTGACAGTATAATGTCATGAAAAGAACAAAGGTTTTGCAGGCACAGCAAAAAGAAGCTAAAATCCTAGCTTTGCCACTTGTGAAGGCATATGAAACAGGTAAATTATTTAAATCTTCCTGTACCTTAGTTCCTTATTTATAAACAGAGAATATAATAATAGGAGCCACTTCCACAAGACTGTATGAGGCAGGATGGCTAGAAGTGGATTTAAATCTCAACTCTGTCATCTGCTTCTCTGAGACGAAGTTCCTCTCTCATCTGTGAAAAGGGGACTCTAAGACTGTCCACCATAGATAGTGGTAAGGAGTAAATGAGACAGCATATGCATTATTACCAGCAGTATTAGGAGTGCTGCGGTGATCAGATCAAACCTTTGTAATAAAACTAACCCAAGAAAAAATTTAAAATATTACTTTCTCATTTTTTAACCTTATCTCTGGGTAGAAAGTGTCCACAGTGGATGTGCTCAGAAACCCATATACTATCAGATATTGCAAAAGCAAGCCTATATTTGGTATTTTTAAAATATCTATGTAGAAAACAATATAAGGTCTTTAAAAAAATTAAAAATAAAACTATTATATGATCCAGCAATTCCATTTCTGGGTATATATCTGAAGGATAGGAAATCACAGAGAGATACTTACACTCCCATGCTCATTCCAGCATTATTTATAAAAGGACATGGAAACAACCCTAAGCACCCACTGACAGATAAATGCATAGAGAAAATGTGGTGTGTATATAATATATAATATATAATATACAAGGAAACACTATTCAACCTTAAAAAAGAAGGGGATCCTGCCATTTATAACCATGGCTGAAACTTGATGTTAAGTGAAATAACTCAGAGAAAAAAAGACAAATGTTGTATGATTTTACTTGTATGTGGCATCTGAAAAAAACAAAACTCAGAAACAGAGTAAATTGGTGGCTGTTGGAGGCAGAGAAAGGAATGGATGAAGGTGGTCCAAAGGGTACCCACCAGTTATAAGATGATAAATTATTTTTTTATTTGTTTTTGAGAGAGAGAGTGTGTGCAAGTGAGCAGGGGACAGGAGGTGGAGGGAAATGGGGAGGGGCAGAGAAAAAGGGAGACAGAGAATCCCAAGCAGGTTCTGAGCTGTAGGCACAGAGCCTGATAATGCTCAAACTCACGAACCATGAGATCAAGACCTGAGCATACTGAGCCAAAATCAAGAGTCAGAAGCTTAACAGACTAAGCCACTCATGTGCCCCAAGATGAATAAGTTCTGAGGATAACATCCTATACACTTATGTATAGCAATATGACCAAGTTAACAATAGTGTATCGAATATTTGAAAGTTGCTAAGAGAGTAGATCTTAAAAGTTCTCAACACACACACACACACAAAACTGGTGCTGACAAATCTGTGTTAACTAATCTTACTATGGTCATTACTTTGAAATACATACATCAAATCTTCACGTGGTACATCTTAAATGTACACAATTATATCTCAATAAATCTGGAGAAATAAAAAAGATGTAGGGTGAGCATTTCAAGGATTAACCATACTCATTACCATCATCCCTACCAGCACCACACATGCCACTATTAAAAGAGCACCCTTTCAACTCCCTCTCCCACTGTGTCCCACTGTGTCCCACTGTGTCCCACTGACAACTTGTCATTACCAAACATGGCAAGTAGTTTGCTTCTCTGTGCCTACACTCTTGCTCTTTTTTTTTTTCTGTCTAGAATGTAACCCACAAACTATTTTTCCTCAGCAAAATCTAACATACTCCTATAAAACCTGACCAAATGCTATTTCTCCTTTCCTAGTGTGAAAATGAAGAGGAAATCCAATGATGGCTAAACATAACATTTTATCAACCTTGATATTCCTTAAAGAAATGTTACGATGAAATAATGTTTGAGCTGCTTCTCTAACAGTAGCATTTACTTACACATTTTCACAATACTCTTTTCTTCCTCTTTCATACAATAATACTTATGGAGAAATATTATTTAGACGAGTGCCTCTCACGGTCCTCTTTCAGGTGATCCACCAGGTGGAAACCATTTTCATAGTATTATTAAAGATGTATTTTGCCTCTTCTACTATATTGATATTAGCATTGATGGTTTTAAAGAAAAGGGGAAAAGAGGCAATGGAGGGTAAAACTGCTGATATTTTACCATGAAGAAGGCAGTGGAGCCAAGCTATACGAGTTGTCAGTATATTCTTCACTGCTACACACTTGCAGTAAAAAAAAAAAAAATTAAAAATTAAAAGATTCGTTGAAGAATAATAGCCTTGATGAAGCAGTAAAATTTATTGATTTTTGAAATCTTGACTGGAGTAAAAATCTTCATGATATGGTGTATGATAAAATGTACAGCACACATCGAGCACTTCTGTCACACACAGAAGGATGATGTTTGACTCCAGGAAGGGTGAGGCGGTGGCGGGTGGCAAACATGGGGGCACATACTCGGTTGGGAGCTGAACTAGCTACCATTTAAATGGCATGTGATTTTTACTTGGAAAAACTACTGACAGATTAACCACAATTATGGGACATGGGTATTTGGAAGTTTTTTCTCAAACATAAACAAAGTAAACCTGTTAGAAATTTGGACTGATAATAAATCTTGAGCATTCAAGTAAAAATCGGTATTTTGGAAACTTGTGCTCCCCTACAAATCTTATCAGGCTTATTTCTGATCAGACTTTCCTGAGGATATTGGCGCTATTAACAAATATAATGTTGGGGCACTGAATAGATCAGTTGGTTTAGCATCTGACTCTTGATTTTGGCTCAGGTCATGATCTCATGGTTCATGGGTTCGAGTCCTACATTGGGCCCTGCACTGCTTATTTGGGGTTATCCCTCTCCTTCTCTCTCTGCCCGTCCTCTCTCCCCCCACCCCCCCTTTGTGCTCTCTCTCTACATCAAAATAAATAAACTTTATTAAAAAAACAAATATAATGTTTTGCTCTTATGTAATAAAATGTTCCAACCTTTGAAAATAACTCAGTGAACCACTGTTATCCAAAACTTTCAAAATCTTCCATAAAGGATTCATTCAAAGCACAACACAAACAAATAGATTTAAATTAACTGGAGATTCTAGATTGGAATTAACTTTTATGAAATATTTGTCAAATTGTGGTATGGTATCAATGATAATCTGAAAAGGCTATTAACATATTCTTCCCTTTCAGGGCTCCTGTGTGGCACAGTCAGTTAAGAATCTGACTGGCTCAGGTCACAATCTCACGGTTCATGAGTTCGAGCCCCATGTCAGACTTAGGGCTGACAGCCCAGAACTCACTTCAGATCCTCTGTTCCCCTTTTCTTTCTGTCCCTCTAGCGCTCACACACTCTCTCTCTCAAAAAATAAATAAACATTAAAAAATTAAAAACATACTCTTCCCTTTCACTACATATCTGTGAGAGACCAGATTTTGATTTTTCAGTTTTCTTAGATTGAATGCAATAGAAATGAGAATGCAAGCTCTGTTCTATTAGTCTACATATTAAGGAGATTGTAAAAGTGCCAAAAATACTGTTCTTCCCATAAAACTTTTTCTTCTTTTAAAATAATCATTTTCATTAAAATATTATTTATATCAACATGTAATTGGTTTATTATGATGATTTTCAGTGAATTAACAAACAAATATTTAAAATTTTATCATTTTCAAGTTCTAGTTTGGATAATCAATACATATAATACATACAAACAAAGACTTTTTGGGATTCTTAATAATTTTATGTGTAAATGGTCCTGGGACCAAAATGTTGGCAAACTTCTGCTTTAAAAAATATGTTAGGAATCTACATAACTTGATAGAACAAAGACAAGTTCTCTGGCAATGCTGTTTTTCACTCTGCTGAGTTTGGAGTCTTTTGCTACACAGATTCAAGGATCTATATGTCATTTATTCAACAACTATTTCTCAGTTCCTGCTATGGGGCGGGTGCAATAGGGAAAAATAAAAACATAAGACATGGGTCCTGTCATCAGAACACTCAGCTTCCATCACTATCCATATAATGATATATCTTTCTATATATTCCCATTTCTCTTCTGCATTGAAAGATGTGTGTGTGACTTTGTGTCTGTGCACCTGGGTGTATTTGGTAGCTGTCTCCTATACAGCTTCACTTGGATGTTCCTCAAAGAGCTCTAATATGTCCGAAACAAACCATTCACTAAACTGCATATGCTCAATTAGTGGTAATTATTGCCCTTATTTTCTGCTTTTTCCCCTAATATTAACACTAGGTATAAAACATGAAGAGTTTCTTTCTTTTTGTAACTTTTGTGATGGCAAACCATAGCTGTGAAATTTCTTTTTTTTTTTTTAATTTTTTAAATGTTTATTCATTTTTGAGAGGCAGAGAGACACAGAGCTCAAACAGAGGAGGGACAGAGAGAGAGAGAGGGAGACACAGAATTAGAAGCAGGCTCCACGCTCTGAGCTGTCAGCACAGAGCCCGACACAGGGCTCAAACTCACTGACTGTGAGACCGTGACCTGAGCTAAAGCTGGAAACTTAACCGACTGAGCCCCTCAGGTGCCCCATAGCTGTGAAATTTCATTCCTTTTGATTCTATTCCATGGTACAATCTCTGCTTGTAAACCTATTCTGCCTAACACATGATTATTGAATTTCTTCCTATATACTGAATTTTCATAAAATTGTTCCTCTTATCTTCTATTTCTCTCCTTCCAAATATTAAATTAAATGTCATCCTTACAATAAAAAGTAATTCTCAATATATTCTATATATTCAGTATATACTCTACTTAATACTTCATTGTAATTCACTAGCAGAACTAAGAAACAGATAGATTGTACACCTACATCTTCTGAAAATTCTCCTATTGATTTGCACACATTCATCTCCCTAAAGAATGCTGAGAGTACTGCTTCTTAAAATGGCAAAGAGGCCCTTATCATTAAATGCTATAATCAGAGTTTTAATACGGTTATTTAAAATAAATGAGGTACATATATTTTTAAACTCACTATGGAAAACCTCAAAAGGAAAATCTAGGAGAACTGAGTCATATTTAAAATACTACACTCCCTGTGAATTAGGCAAAAATAATGAAAACTAACCTTTGAAGTGTACCCATGGCCAAAGAAATACTTTCCTGTTTTAACACAGCATTCACATTAAAATATCATATTAATAAATCATGAGAGTTATTAAATGTCATCTAAGATTATAAATTTTTTGAGTGGAATACTATAGATTTATCAATAACAAGGAAATCCACTCAGTGTCGCATGGAATAGAAAATGAAATTCTCTGATTTAGATATTATCGCTTTACTGAGACATCATAACCACTGTCCTAAAAGTTAAAAATTTTATAATTAGTAAGTGAAAGCTAAATTAACATTTTTTTAAAATATTTTTTATTTATTTCTAGGAGAGAGAGAGAGAGAGAGCGCGCGAGCGAGTGAGCAGAGGAGGGTCAGAGAGAGAGGGAGTCACAGACTGAAACAGGCTCCAGGCTCTGAGCTGGCAGTCAGCACAGAGCCCGATGCGGGGCTCGAACCCACGAACCGCGAGATCATGACCTAAGCGAAAGTCGGACGCCTAACCGACTAAGCCACCCAGGCGCCCCTAAATTAACATTTTTAACATCTAAAAGTATTCAACAAAACATGAAATATGTTGATAAGCAGTTATCTTTCAACAAGGTATAGGTAATCTAAATTTTGTTTCTATTTTCCAGTTTTGTACTTCTACATATTTTGTAATGAAAATATAAAAGAAATATAGAACACATATATTTATTCATACTACTTTGTTTTGCTTGTTAAGTTTTAATGCCTATATCTTAACTCCTAATTGAAACATAAGCTTTTATAGTACACCGTGCTAGTCAAATCAAATATTTGGTGCCTATCATCTTATTCACTGTTCTCCCCAGAGTACACATTCAGCATGATTAAATGTCAAATTACACTTCAGTTTACCTTGGTTACAAAAGATAGTTGTATGTAGTCATGTTACTTTTTACAGAGACAGATGACTTATCTGTAATATTCTCTTATTGTTTTCATTATAACTCCATCTGCAGGAATATTTTGTTGGGCAAACAAAACATTTACATTTGAATTTCAAAATGTTAAAAGGCATACTACTAGCCCCATTTTCTTCTGTGATCTTACTTCCTTTCAGTTTTATACATTTATATTACCTGTTTAGCTAGTCCCTCTAAAAAGATCAGATCCCTTGGTTTGGATATGATTTTATAATTAGGACCAAATAATCCATTTGATGGTAACTTACTAGAAATATAATTCTCATAACACAGGAAGAAACTACAACAGTTCTCTTTTGCCTACAGTAGCAGATCTAAATTATTCTACTTGGTTTTCACTAATATCCATGTTCTCATGCCAACATATTAGTCAATCTTATTTTTCATGACTCACCAACAAAAATACTTAAAATATCCTGTACAGTTTTTTCATGCTTACATTTCTTATGATGCTAAGTACAGACCTATGAAGTTCTTCCTATTTTCTCTAATTGTGGAAATACTACTTGTTCTTTTCTCTTCCCTTTAGTTTTGTTTCAAGTGAAAAAAAAAAAAAAGAAATACAAATAGAATTGAATTGTGAACTTTTCCCAATACCTCTCCTCTCCGCTTTGCTTCCCAAAGATAACCACCGTCATAGGTATTTATCACTCCTATATATGTTTTAATTCATTTTATATACATGTCTGTCTGTCTGTATAAAAATATATCCTAAGTATTAATGTTTATGTAATATTATTATAGTTTTATTGTATCATATGTCACACTATACTGCAGCTAGTTTATATAGCTCGTATTTTCTAGATTCATCCAGGTTGGTAAATCATACCAAATGGTAAAAGATGGAATACTTTCAGACCAAGATTAAAAAAAATAAAAAAGCAAGGATGCTTGATTTTTCTATCATTATTCAACATTGTACTCTAGGTCCTAGCCAGTATTACAAAGCAGAAAGAAAAACTGAATAGCATACACATAGGAAAGGAAGAAGTAATACTGTCTTTATTTATAGACAATATAATTGTAGAAAAGCCTAAGGAAACTACAAAAAAAATAGCTAAGATATGAGTTAATAATGTTGCTTCATAGAAAGTGAGCATACAAAAATCAATATTTCTACTAGCAACAAGAATTTAGAGATGGAAGTTTAAAAAACGCATTTATAAGACTATCAAGCATATGAAATTATTAGGGTAAATTTAACAAAATATGTGCAACATCTTTACACTGAAAACTACAAACACTGTAGGGAGACATTTAAAAATATCTAAATAAATGGAAAGATATACCATGTGCATAGATGAAAAGATTCGATGCTGTTAAGATGTCAGTCCCAATTAAAATCTTAAGTTTTTTAAGAAATTGACAGATTCTGAAATTGATATATACATGTAAAAGACAGACTAGCAAAGTAACATTTAATAAGAAAACCCAACAGAATTTACTACCTGATTTCAAAAGCTAATAGAAAGCTTATTAGCATAAACATAAACCTATAGAACAAAATAGCGAGTCCAGAAATAGACTCACACATATGTGTTCGAATGATTTTCAGCAAAAGGATATTCAATGGGAAATGGGCCGTCTGTTTAAAACATGGTGGTGGAACAAAAGGATGAGCATATTTTAAGAAATAAACCCCAAACCTTACTTTATACCATATTCAAAAATTACCTTTCTATTGATCATAGACTTAAACGTAAGAGGTAAGACTATAAAACTTCAGAAGATACTTTTAAAATCTTGAGTTAGACACAAATTTCTTAGCTAGGACAATAAAGGTAAGATCCATAAAATAAAAATTGATACATTTGCCTTCAGCAAAATTAAAAATATTTGTCAAAAGACACCATTATAAAAATAAAAGAGAAAATATTTGTGTGAGATATATATATATGTGTGTGTGTATATTTATATAAAATAAAAGACTCATTTCTAGAATAAAGGACTTTTAGAACTCAATAATAAAAAATCTATTCAGGGGTGCCTGGGTTGCTCAGTCGGTTAAGCATCAAACTCTTGATGTCAGCCGGGTCACGACCTCATGGCTGGTTCGTGGATTCAAACCCTGCATCGGTCTCAGTGCTGCCTTCTCAGAGTTCTCTCTCTCTCTCTGTCTCTCTCTCTTTCCCTCCTCTCCACCCCTCTCACTTTCTCTAAAAATAAATAAACTTAAAAAAAATCAATTCAGTTTTTAAAATGAGTAAAAAGATTTGAAGAAAAATCAAATAAGATATAGAAATGGCAAATTAGCATAAGGAAAAATACAGATGTCAATTAGTAATCAGAGAAATGCACACATGCAGTGTAGATTCACAATGAGAAATCACTATACACCTACCAGTATGGCTAAAATTAAAATGACTGACATTATCAAGTGTTGGAGAAGAGTGGAGCAACTGGAATTGCCACACATTGCTGTTAGGAATGCAAAACGGAACAGTCACTTTAGAAAACAGTTTGACAGTTTCTTATAAAGTTAAATATATTTTTCTCATACAATCCAGCAATTCCACTCCCAAGTATGTACCCAGAAGAAACAAAAACATATGCCCTCACAAAAGTTATACTTGTAAGTTTGTAGAAGCCTTATTCATAATGAAGAAAGTGGAAAATAATCCAAATTCCATCCACCAGTAAATTGAAACACAAATTGTGATACATTCATGAAAAAAAAGGCAATTAACTATTGACAGACAAAATGTAGGTAAATTGTAGAAGTTTTATGCTAAGTAGAAGAAACCAGATACAAAAATTCCAAAATGTGTAATTCCATTCATAATTAATTTTTGAAAAGGCAAAAATATACTGACAGAAAGCAGATCAGTGGTTTTCATTGAAAGAGGCAGGAAGGTACATCTAGAGTGATGAAAATGTTCAGTAACATGATTGTGGTGGTGGTTATACAACTCTGTTCTTTCACAAAAAACACATCAGATTGTACACTTAAAACTAGTTGGCTTTATTGTATGTGCATTTTACCTCAGTGAGACTTATTAAGTAAAAATTACTGGGCTGGAAAGAATCTCAATGCCCATTTCTCAGCCTCAGTAAAGTCACAGATGTTAATATCCAAGACTTGTAAATTATTGTAACAAACTTCCAAAAGATTTACCTTGACTTCACATTTATTTTATTCCTTGTCTTCCAACTCTTGGAAACAAGTTTATTTATTTACTTATTTTTTAATGTAATCTCTACCAATGTGGGCTTGAACTCACAACCCCAAGATCAAGAGTCATATGTTCTACCAACTAAGCCAGCCAGGGGTCCCAGAAATGACCTTTTTTGGTTTTGGTTTTGCTTCACTCAGTTTTCGTTTTATCTCACATCACCTGCACAGCCACAGGGGACTAATCTGACTCCATGAGTCTTACTGTTCTATTGAAACTATAAATGTTCTTTGTTTTTTCTCTTAAACACAGTTTTTTCCCTAGTAAGTTTTCCTGTGTTTCTATAATGGCAGTTATCATTAGAGGTGGTTACCATAGTGACTATGTAATCACCACAGTCATTAGTCATGCACTTCTGGGCTACATAAATCTTCCAGGGCTTGAGTCCTGGCTGTACCACTTCACTGGGTAAGTAAACTAGAGCCTATACTTCAGTTTCCTCGTCTGCAGAAATAGGGATAAAAATTGTTCCTACTTTATCAGACTATTTTGAGGATTACAAGAAGTAGCATACAAAAGGTGCTTAAAAATATGCGTGGCACATCATAAGGACTCAATAAATTTTAGTATTTCTCTAAGCCTATTTTTCCATTGGAAATTTCAGGAGAAATGAAAACAATGCTATTGAATAAAATACAAAGCTCAGATTTTAAATCCAGGAATTATACTTAAACTATAACTTTAAAAGTCAACGGACGGGGCGCCTGAGTGGCTTAGTCGGTTAAGCGTCTGACTTTCACTTAGGTTATGATCTCGCGGTTCGTGGGTTCGGGCCCCGCGTCGGGCTCTGTGCTGACTGCCAGCTCAGAGCCTGGAGCCTGTTTCAGTCTGTGACTCCCTCTCTCTCTGACCCTCCCCTGCTCACGCTGTCTCTCTCTCTCTCCTAGAAATTAAAAAAAAAAAATCTCCAATCTTTAATAAAAAAAAAAAGTCAACAGACAAAAGTCATCCTCTACTTCTCAGTTTTGTAAGGCTTCTTTATTTTTTGTTATTGTTGTATTCTTAATTTCCTGGTTGATGTTACAATGGAGAGAGATAAATTAAACATTATTTTAGAAGGATATTTCTTATGTCTATTACAGCCTTCTATATCATGTATGTATGTTTGAATTATGCGTGTGTGTATGTGTGTGCGTATTTTAATTTATCTGAACCTAAATTTAATTTGAGATTCTTTAAAGGACTTGCATTGAAGAGATTATTTGGAAAGGAAAACTAGGAGTACACAAGGCCTGCCTTGGCTTAACCTATTCTCCTCCTATAAAGGCCCCCAAGGAAACAAATACATGGATATAGTATACAAAAGAAGTCACTTATTAGATTGGATTGGATTAGATTAGATTGCATCATTAGTTGTGACTTTGGCCACAAACTCCATGGTTGAATTTCACAAACTAGGGAAGACAATATGGAGGGATCCTTGTCCATATGTTAGTTCAGAAAATGAGCCAGCTACACAAGTAAGACCTAGTTTTGTCTTGAAGTAGGCCAACCTGCCCCAATCTTTCTCAGACCAGGATGGTGACCTTTTGTCAATAGCAAGAAAGTACATCTATGGAACAGAAGCTAGATGGCTCTGGCCTGGTTAGAGAGATCATCCCAGTGCCTCATTATCATTGCTCTTTCAGGGAATCCTCCACTGAGTGCCCTGTTTACTTGCTTTTGGCTAGAGGATGACTCTACCCAGGAGCACAGCATCAAAACTCAAATCTGATCCATCCAAACCAACCTCTTTCTCCTTGGGCGCAGAGAGCTCAATGATGATACAGGCTGCAGAGAGTTTGCTCTCCATATAAGTTCACAGCGATTGTTGAAATTGCTGTGAAAGTTAACATGGGACTAATCATTATCAGATATAGTTTGCTATAGTATACTTGCCAACTACTGATATTATCATCTGGAAAGACAAAAATATTTCTCCACTGTTCAGTAGTAGCATGTTCACAGTGTGAACTTCAAAGAAAGCACTTCTAAAATCAGTACTTCCCAACCACAGTTGAATGGAGTGCAAGCTTATGTGGAGGACAGGCATAAACCCTAGGAGAAAGGCTAGAAGGGCTTTTTTCTACAAAGTGTTTATACTACATGATGTGCCACTTTGAGAATTTGGGGGAAATAACATACTTTTTAGCAAAAATGATCTGAGTCCATTGACAGAAGAATTCAGCATGGTAGTGACAAAAAGTCTCCTTTCTGTCTTAAGACTTTTATATCAGATTTTTCCTAGGTTCTTGCCTTTCTCATAATTCAGGTCTCAATTTAAGTACCACCACTTTTTTTTTTTTTAATAGTTTATTGTCAAATTAGTTTCCACATAACACTCAGTGCTCATCCCCACAAGTGTCCTCCTCCATGCCCATCCCCCTAAGTACCACCACTTTTGTGATGACGTCACCAAGTCACCAACTTCCAGATAATCAGCCATGCCCTCCTCCTCCTAAGATAGTCTCTAGTTCAGCACTATAATACTTCATATTTTGTAGTTATTTGTTAATGACTGCTTGCCCCACTGAACTGCATCCTCCTGAGGGTAAGGACTGCCCTTTGCTTACCACTGCTGGTGATGATCCTAAAAAAGACAGTACAGAGTAGGCATTCATTAGCAATCTGTTGCATAAATACCTTGGTAAATGAATGAAGATTGAGCAATTTTAAAAGGCTACCTTTAGAACAAAGACCTATTTCAGTTCCTTTGATACTTGTAGGCTTAAACATAGAATTGAAAGTTCTCAGTGTAGTCCCAATTCCATAACTTCCTATCTGTGAGTTTTGAAAATTTAACTTAACTTTTATACATTTCTGTTATCAAATGGCATAATAACCCACTTATTTTGCCTCCCACATATGACTGTTAGGGCTAATGAGAGGATATATATATATATATATCCTCTCATTATATATATATATATACATATATGTATAAAACCTGTTCATGTATATATGATAGTACTTTAAGAAAAGCATTAAGATGTCTAAAATTATTATTATAATATACTGCAATTCAAAGTAATTAGCCCTAAAGAACTCAATATGATAAATTTAAAATTTATCATCAAAAAAAAATCTTTCACTGAGATACAAAATAAAATATCTGAGAAATTATTGTTAAGGGCTTATCACCATTACACATACACATGTGTTTGAATATAAATCTCAAATGAGAAAATTATTTTTCACCTCCAGAAACTAATAGAATTTTGGTGATTCAAAGTCCCTGATGAGGACAGAAAATACTCAAAAGGTTTAACAATTTAAATTGTTTTCCCCTAACCAGTATATAGCTCCCTTTATTTGACCTCTCCTATTCTGCATTTCAAGTGATCTGAACCCAACCTGTAATTAATCAATTGTATGTCTTTGTTACATTATGGTCTTTACCAAGAAACTATGAAAACTATTTTTAATCACAGTGGTTAAGAAATCATATTCTTTGATTCACAAAGGGAAGTATATGAAACCCTAGGAACTATCACTGGAGAACATGGCATTCAACATCTGATTCCTAATTCAAATCAAATGACAGAAATGGATGAGCTAATCAGGTATTATGATTTCAAAGAACACTTGCATGTGCAGGGTTAATTTTTTATGTTAGGTTGAATTCTTAAGCATAGTGCCTCGTACTAGCAAATGAGGCCTCAGATCACCTAAGCTGAACATATGGGCCATTCAGAATGAAGTATCTAAAATCTGCAGTAAATCGCTAAAATTTTCAAATAGTGCATTACAGTCATCTGCAAACACATCATGCCTAAGTTATCGCATTTTTAAAATGTAGTAAAGAAGATGAATTTTGATCACAATACTCCGAACATTTCCAATTCTTAGCATTGTCAATTATAAAAAATTAACAAAAAATAATGAAACAGGTAGTGAAATGGCTCTGGAAACATTTTTTGTAAATGTCAGATAAAGTTAACACAAGCTCAAATTTTGATTTATCTGAGTCCTTGTTCAAAGATACAAAGCAATTCAAAGCTTCTACTCTTCCCCAATCTCTATGAAGTTAGAAAGTTTATTTTGACAATGGCAAGGAAACATATCCTTTCTTTCCATCACATCATTTTATTATTTTTTATTTCCTTTATTTCTCTATAAAGAGGTGTGTGTGTGTGTGTGTGTGTCTGTATCTGTGTCTGCGTGTGTGCACACAGTCCATCGTAAACTGGAAATTCTTGGTCTTAGAAATTTACTTTCTAGTTAGATCTGTTGCAGAACTTACAGCTATCCAGTTGAAACCATCCTTGAGTTTGCTAAAGGTGGTATTTAATTTTCATAAACATTTGTGTGTAGAGGTTACTAGAAAACTTATGGATTGGTTATTTTCTGCTTCAATACCAGTGAAGCACATTGCTATCATGCTCAAAAGCCAAAAGATGACTTCAAGTAATGCTTTTTAAAAAAATCCAACATGAAATGGTGTTTGTTTATTCATACATTAGCATATAATTGTCCAAAGAAGTATCATTTAAATTTTGCATCTGTAGCTCACGTTAAAGGCTCAGATGTTCAAACTGATGAAGCACACAACCTGGAAAGGTATAAAAAGAAAATATTATGCAAACATTGAAATAAAAATCTCATTATTTTATAAACAATATCTGGTAGTTTGTGCCCATATAGAGCATGTTTAAAAAGAAAGGAAAATCTTTCTCGCCCAAATCTACTAGTTAATTGCAGACTTTAATAGTGGGAAAATGCCACTCCCATGCCTTATCCCAATTGTTTTCTGTGTATAAAAAATGTCAGTTCTCCTTTTGGTTTTGGTTGAAGTATATTGAGTAGGATCAAAAAGATACACCCAACTAATTCTTATTTAAATACTACAGTGAAACAAATGTCCGGAAACATAGTCTGAAGCTTTTTTGTAAAGTGCCAGTGTCATTTTAAAAGATAAACATGGGGATAGAAAATCAGAGAGCACTTATTTCTGGAAATGTGTACAATGTGTAAAGCACTGCAAGTTTTCTCAAATACCTTCTAGCATTCTAGAATGTAGTGACTCTAGAATTTATGACAATTCTGACATGTTGTCATTAACAGCTAAATCAGGAAAAGAAATGTGCTTTCTTCTCTGGTAAAATAAAAGCATTACATACTAAAGGAAAAAAATTGCTAAGCCCTAGACTGATGTTCTGGATATTTTGGAATTATCCTAGAGAACTAGCTGGAAGAGTATAATTTCCTTTTCTCCACTTTCCAGGATAGAGACTGATGGAATTAGGCAATTAAGGAGTATTTTTTCCATGATACTGATTAAAATTGAAACAGTCATGAGAATGCTGTTTCCTGTATACTTCAGGAGTCATAGTTAATATTCATATGTAGTATTCAAGTGCCCAACATCTGAACAGTGTATAAGTCCTATGTATCAATATTTTCACTGGGTAGTTTTTCAATTCAACTTTATTAATTTTATTTCTTTCACCATTTTTTAAATATTATATTTATGCCCCTTCATCCCCAACAATCACAGAAACAACCATAACAATAATAACACAAACAATACATTTGGGCTACAAAGAATGTGTGACTTTACTTCCAATAACACTTAAACAATTGAGTATGATCAAAAGTTTTCAAGAAGTCACCTGAAACTGTTTTCTATTATCTTTTTCCAAGATTCATTAAAAAATAATATTTTAGAACAATGATTTTGCCTGATGACAATAGAAAGATAAGACCTCTAACCAAATTAAAAAAAAAAAGTTAATTCAACAAAAAGCACTGGAACAACTAGACATCTACATGCAAAAAAAATAACTCTAGACATAGACCTTATACCCTTTGGAAAAATAAACTCAAATGCAAAATGAAATGAAAAACTAGAAAATTCGTACACAGGAGAAAACCCAGGTGACCGTGTATATGGTGATGCCCTTTTAGATATAACACCAAAAGTCATAATCCATAGAAGAAATAATTGATAAGATGAACTTTATTAAAATTAAAACTTCTAGTCTGAAAAAGACAACACCAAGAGAATGAGAAAATAAGTCACAGACTAGGAGAAAATATTTATAAAAGATATATCTGATAAAGGACAGTTATCCTAAATACATAAAGAATTCTTAAAAACTAAACAATAGGAAAATGAACAACCCAATTAAAAACTGGACAATGGACCTGAAAAGATACCTCAACAAAGAAGACATACAGATGGAAAATAATTTTATAAAAAGATATTTAACATTATAAGCCATGACAAATTAATGCCACTGCATACTTAATAGCTAGAATATAGAACACTGACAATAATGAATGCTGGCAAGGCATGTGAAGCAATAGGAACACCCATTCATTGCTGGTAGAAATCAAAGTTAGTACAGCCACTTTGGAAGATAGTTTGGCAGTTCCTTACAAAACTAAATGTAATCTTACTATATGGCCTGGCAATCCTGTTCTTTGGTATTGAACCAAATAATTAAAAAAACCTATGTCCACTCAGAAATCTGTGCATGGATGTTTATAGCAGCTTGGATTATAACCGCCAAAACTTGGAAGCAACCAAGGTATCCTTTAATAAATGAATAGATAAATACACTGTAGTATATCCAGACAATGGGATATTATTCAGTGTTAAAAAGAAATGAGCAATCAAATGATGAAAAGACAAGCTTAAATGCATATTAGTAAGTGAAATAGGCCAATCTTAAATGCCTACATACTGTATAATTTCAACTATATGACATTCTGGAAAAGGCAAAACTATGGAGATAGGAAAAAGATTGGTGGTTGTCATTGGTTGGGGGAAGAGAAGAATGAATGGGCAAAGTACAGAGGATTTTTTAGGGCAGTGAAACCATTCTGTATGACATTATTTTGGTGGATACATGTTATTACACATTTGTCAAAACCCGTAGAATGCACATCAAGAATGAACTCTACATGTATTGTAATAACTGTACATAATAGCCTAAAGGTGAATCACTCTTCTTAAGTTGATAACTGGGTATAAAATGTGGCTTGTATCCACAGAGTTATATTTACATGCTCAAAGACATACAAAAATTTTTGTCACAGAGATTTAACTAAGCAAACAATATGGGGGGCAATTACAAAAGCTCAGCTCCTTTCCAAAGGGAATGAAAATAAAGAAAAGGAAAAAGGGATCTTTTTTTTAACACCTTGTTACGTATACTATTTTTAGTTTCAATTTCAGTTTTGTATAAAACTATTCTAGGAGCAAAAGATATTTCCTTAATAGAGAAATTCACTCAACTGGGTATTTCCTGTTATCCTTCTAAGATATTCTTCAACCTGCTTTGGACCTGGGAGGCAAAGCTTTATAGACTGTGTCAACCGGGCTCTTGATTCCTGTGTTCTATATGTCTTCAACAGGAGAGAAGAACAGAAGATAGGTAGGTGGGAGGAGAGGAGAGAGTATTTCTTCTGCCTTCTTCATTGTTTGTCAGGAAAGTTGACTACATTCTTTAACTAAATGCTGAAGATTTTACCTGGAAATCCTCACCTATTGCTCTATCTGGTCTCTCCAGATTCTAGTAACCACCCCATACCCTGTTCTTTTAGGTCTAGGGTGGTGAATCTCCCCACAGTTACAAGCCCAGGAGGATAGTACCTTTCCTTGTTGGTTTCCCTAAACTAAAATTCATCCTTTACTACACATTTCTCTGTTAGAAAAAAAATGAGCTCTACAAACTTCAGATGATAATAATGTGTCAATGTAAATTCATTGATTGTAACAAACATACCACTCTGTTTCAGATATTGATAATGAGGGACGCTGTCTATGGATGGGTAAGCTCAAAAGGCAAATGGGAACTCTCTGTACTTTCCACTCTGTTTTGCTATGAACCTAACTGCTGTAAGTCTACTACTTAAAAAAATTATGAGAACATGACCAACATGAGAAGATTCTTGAATATAATATTTTCTTTACCACTTTTTAAGAGATTATAGGTATTGTACTAAAAATTTAATTTTTCATATATTTCAAACCTCATTAATAGATATCAAATGTCATTATTTTATAAAATAATTCTTTGGGTTTTAAAAATTAAATACTGAATATATTACAAAGTAAATTTAAATAATTGAATCCAATGTTAATAGAGAGAGATAATGATAGGTCTGTGCTTTACTTCCTCTTTATTAAAATTTGCAGTGAAATGAAGCCAAACATGAAAGAGTACAGATTACATAATTTCATTTATAGAAGTACAAAAGCAGGCAACCTTCATCTATGCTGTTAGAAGTCCGGAAAGTGACTAACGGGAGCACAGGAGGGTTTTGAGGGACCAGTGGAGGATTCTGGGGTTTGGCTGGGTGTTCAGGATATTGGTTTGGGTGTTCTCAGTTTGTGAAAAATCATGATCTGTAGACTTTTTGCTATGCCTTTACAAAAGTTAAAAAAAAGGGGGACAGTAAACTTAGTTCTTCATTAAGTTTTGATTGAAGCAAAGAGGGGATAGAAATGAGGGTATGTAAATTTTTACATAAGACTGCAGTTAGTATAAGGATAAAGAGCTGAGAGAAAGTTAAGAAGGCTTCAAGGACCTGGGAGGAATGGCCTTTTGGATGTATCACTCAACAGGCTAGAACTTCTTAGTGTGACTCATGAGCTAGAATAAATCATAGGGACACCTATGTAAGCTAGATAGCCAGCAAAGAAAAACATAAGATCTGGGGAAAGTTAGAGCTTTCTTAAGCAGGATTAACAGTAAGGTAGGATTTAATAAATCTTTCTGGGAGACTTTTACCATATCCCTTTTACCTGCCAAAATGTGCATTTTCATTTCTTTTTGAATTACTTTCAAAAGTGAATAAAGCTTCTGAATTTTAAGTAATTCTATCACATGAAGTCTATTCTTCTCTGTTCTGTGTCATGAACAACAGAATAGTTTATACACGTACAACTGTTCTTTCTAGTTAAGTTGGGTGTGTGCAATGACCTCCAGCTAGATTCTTTGTACAGGTCATAGGTGTCTCCTTCACAGCCTATGTCAAAGTGAGTTTCTGAAGAGTGTCTTAACATAGGAGGTATATTCTAGAACACATTCTCTGAACACTATTTCAAGCAACAGCCTCCACCCCTTTAGCTATCATGTCATTTTACTGTGGTAAAATGGACTAGTATGGGCTTTATATTCTCTTATTCCTATGCCTCACCCTATGGTGCTAATAAGAAATGATGGATTCTGAAGGTGACTCCAAGAGAAGAGAGAAGAGGTGAACTAAAAAGCCTAACAATCCTTAAAAATAGATTAATTAAGCCTTGAAGAAATAAATTAATTAATTAATTTCAGACAGTGCCATATTACTGATGATAAGGGAGTTACAAGATGCTTTGAAACCTAAAGTGTGTAGGGGAATGTGTATGAATCGGTATGATCTGAGGTGTGTATGGTTGAAATTCAGTGAACATATACAGAGGCTTTATTCTTGTCAGGTGGTAGAAGGAAAAAAAATAATAGTTACCATTTGTTGATTATTCACAATGTGCCAGGCATTGTGCTAAGCCCTTCAGGGTGAATTCTCTCAATAAATGATCACAATAACACTATAAGATATGGGATTATTATTCCCATTCAAAGATGAGAATATAAAGGTGTGTAAAATATAAATGACTTATCCAAGGACTTACCACCTAAGTGGGAGAGCTAGAATTTTAGTTCATCTCTGTCTCAACTCAAAAGTTCATGCTTCTAGCCACTTGCCACTATCTTGATCAGTGAATGATCACAAGAGCAAATAGAGAATTATTGTGAAGAAAAGAGGATAAAAGGAGTGGGAAAGAAGTTTAAGGTACAAAGTAAAATGAAGAAAGAAAAATAAGTGAAAATGGAAGAGGGACAAAATATAAACAGCATAGTTCAGGTATATAATAGACATTCAATAAATGTTAAATGAATATGTATGATATTTTCAAATAACTGTAATTAATACACACTCCATAAATATTTTTACAATAAAATTTGGTAGTTGTTCCCTTAGCTTAGCTACAGAAAGGTGTTTATATGGTTCAAAGGAAAAGATATTTTATAGTCGTGGTTTTTGAACACATTCCAAAGACTGAGAAAGCCCATATCCCAAAAGTGTGAACAATTAGGCACCTGAATTAAAAAGAATTTTCTCATTCATATCCTTCACTTTGAAACTAACTTCTTGATTAAACTTTAATGTAATTATAAGAGTTAATAACCTTAAAGAGAAAAATAATCAAGTCTCCGTTATAATTTTCGGATAGATTCTTTCTGAAGCAAAATACCGCTAGAAAATAATTACCCTTAATAACATGGGAGCTATTCTATTAAGTTCTTTTCCTCATTAAAAAAATACATAATTTTAAAGGAAACAGAAGAAATAATGAGAGAATGAGCCCCATTTGACCCCCTCTACACTCATCAGATGCCCATATCGGCAGTAAAGCACTTTCCCATCTATTTTGAGAATGTTGTGAGCACAATCACATTTCTATTCCTGTATGGAAGTGGCTGACGCTGCTGGGGAAACCTTGTTGACTGATGCCATGGCAGAAGCATCCTTTCCATCTGTCTTGTTCATTCCCATTAATGATCCTTGTATGTAGCGCTTTTTAATTCTGCGTCTTTCTGAAGATTTCCAAGTCCTCAGTCCCAATCTATCTACCTCATGATCCTCATAAGATGGCCCAAGTACTAATCATTATATCACTATTGATAAAATATCCCCCATATATAATACATTATATCTATCTCTTTGTTAAGCACTTTCTGTGTATTCTCGCCCTATCTTTAGATTTCACAGGACCCCTGAAAAATGTTATCATCCCCATTATATTGATGAGGAAACAAAGATTTAAAGAGGTTTTGCTCCTTGACCAAGATCACAAAGTAATGAGAGGTGTGACACTGGATTCAAATTGAGTATCAAGCCTGTTCTTCTAATCACTATGTAAAATATAAACTGTCAAGTGTAAACTCTTTAAGAAACTTCCTACTGCTCCAAATCCTTCCTGCTCCCTCATCTGCTTCCTTATCTTCATTCAAGAATTATTGCTATATCCCTGTTTAGACCCAAGGCCAGACCTTAAGCCTCAACTGCTAAGCCCACAGCACCTCATATCTTTCTGGGATTTACTTATTTATTTGTAATTTTTTAGCACATGATGAAGAAGTTCACCCAGTGCACTGGGTGAAACTATATAGGACCATAGGAAAAACTAAGGCAACCCTATTCATTTCCCTCAAGCTCCATCTTGGCCCACATTTAAGTCTTTATATATTAAGGGGAGAAATGTGAGATTAATAAACCTTGTTCTTTATGACTATAAAAGGTTTATCAAATCTTATTCAGTTAGAAAACAGAGACAGGAACATTTACACTGCTAAATTTCATGGTGACTTAACTTGTAGGTTTAATATTTTATAATCAGCTTGAGGTTTCCTTAATCAGAAATTGAAAAATCACCTAATTTCAAACAAGCCTGTTTATTTTCACATGCTCTCTCCATATAGGATATATATGCATATATTCTTTTTAAAAAATATACAGTATTTCCAGGAATACTTTACTGCCTGCAAATTTTCACCTTCAAAAATAAGTTATATAATGTATAATTTCAAAATTATTTATATAGTAAAACCTTGGTTTGTGAGCATAATTCATTCTGGAAACATGTTTGTAATCCAAAGCACTTGTATATCAAAGTAAACGTAAGGATTATTGGTTCAGATGTGATCATGTGATGTTTGGCAACATATACTACTTGTATTGCAAGACATCGCTCAATTTATCAACCTAAAATTTATTATAAATGTTTGCTCATCTTGTGGAACAAGTGCAGAACAAGTTATTCACAATCCATGATTTTACTGTAATTATTTTCTTAATTTTATTTCATATGAGGTAGTTATCAAAAGGATATTTATATTTAAGATCAACACACTTGACTTTTATCATGTTTGACTTTGTTTCATCTCGATTTACTAAATAGGTAATATTTAATCACAAGGAAATTGTGCAGTATATCTTCTGGAGATGACATTTTATGTCAGTTTCTCCACATATGGACATGTTATATCTCATTTTTTACTTATAGAATTAGATAAAAAGCCAGTATCATCAATAACATATGCACTAAAATACTGCATTAACTCCAGTAATAGAATTATTACAGTTATAAAGAAAGATCATTTGGGGAGGTTAAGCTATTTTGAAAAATCTCTTGGTTTTTAGTGAAAGCACAGTGCCTAGAACAGAGTCAGCCTTCAAATAACTCTATGTTCCTTTCCTCCCTCTTCCCCCTCTTTCCATTTCACTTATGCTTTCATTTTTCCACTTCAGGTACTGTTCTATCATAGGGACTACTGGAACTGTGACCTAACCTAAACACCCTTGTCTTCAATCTCACTTCCCTCCAGTCTGCAAATTGTTGCCATGGTTATATTTTTAAACCACAAGTTCTAGGACTTCGCTGTCCTCTTCAAAAAGCTTCAGGTTCCTGTTGCCTGCTGCATCACCTTCAAACACTAGAATTTGACAGAGATTTCTAACCAAGCCCAAGCTCATCTGATCATTTCCAGGCTGTTCTCATGCCACACTCTTGAATTCTTGCACTGTAGATGCTCAGCTTTTTTAGAATGCATGCTTTTCCTGTCTTCCAGTTACTATTTAACTATTTGGTCTGTTTTGTTTCTTAAATTCCACATATGAGTGAAATCATATAGTATTTGTCTATAACTGACCTATTTTTGCTTAGCATAATGCTCTCTAGCTCTGTCTACAGCATTACAAATGGTAAGATTTCATTCTTTTTTATGGATAAGTAATACTCCATCACACACACACACAGACACACACACACACATATATGTATATATCCATTTATCAGTCAATCCATTTATCATCTTGTCCACCTAAGAAATGTCACTTTTCATCTGAAATTTAAATCAAACGTATTGTTTTCTTTGAGGCTCTCCTTATTTGTTTTCCTAATCTCAGCTTTACATTGGGTTCTTATATGCTCATGCCTCTATCATATCACTTACCAAATTAAATTCTTGTTGGTAACATGTTTGTTTCCCTCCTCTGTTACATTATGACATCTGAGAACATATAGAACCATGTTTCATTAGTCTTTCTATTCCTTTTTTAGATGTTTATTTACTTATTTAATTTTGAGAGAGAGAGAGTGTGAGCAGGGGAAGCGCAGAGAGAGAGGGATACATAGAATCTGAAGCAGTTTCCAGGCTGAGCTGTCAGCAGAGCCCAACATGAGGCTCAAACTCACGAACCATGAAATCATGACCTGAGTTGAAGTTGGATGCTTAGTCAACGAAGCCACTGAGGCACCTCTTAGTCTTTGTATTCTTGATGTGTAACACAGAACCCTTTTATCATATATCTTATAAGATCACCAATAAAATGTATGTTAATAAATAAATGATTCATAAAGATGAAAATGAGTATAAGTGACAACAAAAAAAGACAACAGTAACAACACTGATAGGCATCTGTGTTTTAAAAATATACCTGTACCTTTAAAAGAGTATGTAGAGAATTTGAAGCTGGAAGAGATTTCAAAGATTAGAATATTTTACAGGTCATGATCTCACAGTTCATGGGTTCGAGCCCCACATTGGGCTCTGTGCTGACAGCTCAGAGCCTGGAGCCTGTTTCAGATTCTGTGTCTCCCTCTCTCTCTGACCCTCCCATGCTCACGCTGTCTCTCTCTCTCTCTCTCTCAGAAATAAATAAAACATTAAAAAAAAAAGTGAAGCTAAGGGGTCAAGATAAGTTCAAAACATAGCAGAAAAGTGAATGGCAGAGCTCAGCTAAAAGCCTGGGATTCCAAGACATAGTCAATATGACACTAAATGACATATTGTTGGTGGATTTAATTAGAAACAGAACAAAATTGTGATTTGGCTTTCTTGTTTTTTAATAAATTCTTGTAAATACAATTATTTCAAATATTTTCCTTAGAATATACTTCTAGAAGTAATGATATGTGCTCAGCAAATACTCTCTGAAAAACAATTACAATAATATCTACTCTCACCAAGCATATCTAGAAGAACCAATATAATTACTTTTTGATAATTACGATTATAATTTTCAAGTCTTTGTAAACTTGATAGGTAGAAAACAATATTTTATAGTTTATTAAATGTTCTTTATTTGATTTCTAGTGAAGGTTAACATTTCTTCAAATGTTTACTAATGTTTACAAGTTTTGCCAACTGACTTCTTCAAGATGTCATCAATGTTGTGAACTGTTGTGACTCTTTTTATATTTGTGATATTATCCTTTGACACAAAAACCCAAATATATCTCTTATTTTATATTCTGTTTTAACACTGTGTTTATGATAATTTTTAATATCTGACAGTGTTAAAATTTTACTAAATCAAATATATCTATTTTCTTGTAATAATTTCCCTCCCTGTCCAATTCAAAAAGCTTCCCCATTCAAATCTAATCTATTTCTTTCTCTTGCTTCTTTCCAATTTAAGTCTAAAATTAATCCCAGAGCACCTAGGTGGCTCGATCGGTTAAGCATCCAACTCTTGATTTTGGCTCAGGTCATGATCTCACAGTCATGAGATTGAGTCCCAGGTCAGGCCCTGCATTGGGCATGGAACTTACTTAAGATTCTCTCTCTCCATCTTTCTCTGTTCCTCACCTTCTTGTGCACAAACATGCACATGAGTGAGCTCTCTCAAAAGTAAATAAACATTTTAAAAAATAAATAAAAAATAAGTTCCAAGTGGATAATACTCTTATGTGGAGGAATCATCTCACTTGATTTTACTGTAAATTGATACTCAGTTAATAAAATGTCCTTTCCCACGAAGTTCTAGCTTCATCTTTATTACATCATAAATTCATATGTAAATATGCACATAAACATGTATAAACTGATTTATTAATTATCATTACATATTTCTGGTCATTTCTATCTGGTTCCATATACTGTAAGTCTATTCAGTATTAAGTCCATACTGGATTGATTATTATAGCTTACCATTAGGGTTAAATATGAAATGCTAGGTAGAAATAAATTTTTATTCAAAATCACTTCAGTTATTTTTATTAATTTATTCTCACAATTAAAATTTTAAATATTATTTCAACTTCCAGAAAATACTCCTTTGTCATTTTGGTTGAAACTATACTAAGCTTGAATACAGATTTACTCAGAAAAGATTGAAATTATTCTTGTAATTAGTTTTTCTGTCTATAAACAAGGAATGTCTTTCAATAAAGTTGTCTTCTTCTAGATCTTTCATATCTTTTGGTTCAATTTAATGCAAGGTATTTTAAATATTTTTGCAAAGGAAACAGAGTTTCATTTCCCACATATTAGTCAATGATTTATTACTAGTATATAGGAATGCTCTTCAGATTTTAATATTAATTTCTTATTTGATTCTCTTGCTAAAGTAAGTACTTCTCATATATTTTTCAGTGACTTGCCTTGAGATCAAATCATGTGAAAATAATCATACTACCACTTTTTCATTTTTAGTAGTCTTCTGTTATTTTTATCTCATGTTTTGTCACATTGGTTAAAATTTATAGAATATTAATAATAGTGGTAATAGAACTAATCTATGTTTTTACTAGTAATAACAACTATAAATATACAATTGCTTAAAGGCTAAGAGAGATGTACTTTGTCATGTTAAACATTTATTCTATTTCTAGTTTATGTTTTTGTGCTTGTAACAGAAATAATCTGAGAGATATATTTTAATCAAATAACTTTACAGAATCTTAGGAGGTATTAATCATTGTCTTATTTGACCTATTAGGGTATTTATACACTTCCTAATATTAAATCATACCTATTTTGTTTAGATAGCTTACAGGTATTTTATGCAAACAAATTTGCTTCAAAATCATACTACAGTGTTCAGAGACACTCAACATTGTAACAGAAATTTGCGTTAAGTACCTGAAATCAATAAGGTTTAAAAAAAAGATTCTGGTAAATTCCACCTTATATTAGTCTCTGTAATCAGTCAAGTGCTCACACATTTTCATTAGAATATTGAGCACTAAGTGGTTAGACCACCATCTCACTGGTGAGTTCAGAGAAGCTGGTCATTCTTCTTCATGTCAGGAAATTCAACCACAGTATGAAGACTAGCATTAAAACATTCCAGAGTTGATTCCTCTCTCAGATTCTCACAGATTCTATGTAATTCTTAACTGTGTCTCCTCTAGCCTAACAAAAACTCACCCCCTTAAAGAAGCATTGCAATTCTGAGATCGTGGTGGCATCACCACTATCCAGTCTTCATCTCTGCTCATTTGCTCAGCTTTTCCCCATAAGCCACTTATAGAAACTTCCCAAATGTCCCTTTCAACCATGGGGATTGCCCCATGACAACCAAGTCTGTACTACTTGGTCCTTGCCACTGATAATTTGGAACCAATCTGACATCAAACCTAAGTTTGGCTAATAAGACTCAAGTTTCCAAGAAGTCGACTTAGAAATATATATTTCAACCATGGGGAGTGCCTCATGACAACCAAGTCTTTACTACTTACTCCTTGCCACTGATGATTTGGAACCCATCTAATATCCAACCTAAGTTTGGCTAATGAAATTCAAGTTTCCAAAAAGTTAGAATTGGAACTGAGAAATATATACACGTTAATTTTAGCAGATGTCCTGAAGAAATAGCTGCTAAGTTTTAGAAATGTAGATGGCCTTCTGCTACCTACCCTATGGACCTAAAAATGGAGACGAACAAGATAAACAGAATGAAACAAAGTAGACAGAGAGATGTTAGGACTTCTGACCAGTTTTTAGTTCTTACAACCAGTCCTTTCCTTAGATTCTGTTGTATTCTGCCATAAGGTTTCTTGACATATCCTCATAAATTCTTTCTTTTGGTTTAAACAAGTTTAAGGTAGTTTCTATTACCTACAATCAAACATTCCTGAGTAGTATGCCACTGTGCCTGCCCTGCCCCTGATGTGAGCTCAAATACAGAGAAAAAGAGTTAGGAGATATCACTAGAATTCTATCAAACACTTTTTCTTTATGATAAATAAGGTTCTCATGGCAACAGAAAAATCCCTGATTCTATACAAGATGTAAGTATTAATATTTTATTGCCTATAGACCAGACGGAAGGAATTGAAATCATTGCCTAAGTTCCTGAAAAATCTGAACTCCTCTTCTTTATTTTATGTTTTTCTTTTGATAAATTTTTGGATTTAAAAAATTTATAGAAACAGTGTTTTGTTCAAATGGTAGCAATAAAAGTAATCCAAAAGGCAGGTCTTTGCTTCCCTCTGGCTCCGAGTACAGTGGATAGGTTGAGAAAAGTTGTAAGGAACACATGAGTAATTCTAGATATGCTATGACTCAGAAACTCAGAATGTGCTTAAAATACACATGCAGAATATGGTTCAGGTTTTCTATTGATGAGAAAATGTCAGTTTGAGGGATTAAATTCAATTAAACCACCATTGTTGTTTAAGCCTTGGATGGAAACAGGACTTTGTAGTTTAATAGTTTGACTAAGGTTTCACCCTTAACTAGTTGTTGTGTTTAGAATCATTCTGGCCTGAAATACTAATCGTTCATCATTCAAAATTCTAAGATGATTGTTATGTTCTTAGTTAACAATAGACTGGAAGAAGCATGACCTATTAAGCCAAGTATCTGTAAACCACTGTTTAATTAGCCATATCACACACAAGGTTACCATCTCAGCAAGACTGAGTTTTAAACAGTTCCCTTTAATTTTATACCAATGGTCTGTGCAGCACCCAGCTGTTCTGGCTCCTTCACCTCCTGCTCTTACAAACTGGAAGAACAGTCTCCCTTCATACCAATGACAAAGTTTTACTGTCTCAAATTAAAAGGAACCATGAAAAGTAATTTACCTTGATATCTCATTAATGTCAGAAAGAACCAGTTTAACAATATTTTTTTCTACTCAGAAATTACACTTTAGGCCAGACATTATACAATATTTAAATGGGCATTACTAAATAATTCCATCCAATGGGTCATTTTTTTAAATAACTTGAGTGTATATTTTGTAACTCAGTGATCCTGACATAAAATCTGGAAGGTTACACTATACAAAATTGACAATTGCCTTACAAAGCTCATTCTTGAACAACTGGTAATAGCTATGCTAAGAAAACTTTTAGTAGGTAATAATTTTTTGTTGTCATGTACAGAGAGCAGTTCTGGGTCTAGTCAAGTATATTCTCAACTCTTCAGAATATTCAAAACTGATCTCAAAGAAACTGGGGTTTGACCAATGTTCCCCTCCCACTTCTAGGCTTTGGGGAGTGAGTTGGCTATCTCGTTAGGTGAGAACACTAACCATCACGAACACAAACCACATAATTGGCGTGCAAGTAACAACATATAATAGTTGTTAGCTAGGTTCCCAGTACACATTCTAGAGGTCTACTTTCAGCTTCTATGAAAGCCCTGTGAAGAGAAAGGATATTTAAGTCTGTGAATTTGATGTACACTCCATGTAGCTATTGGTACATTTCAAAGTACCTCCAGGACAGGCAAGTAGCACTAGGAGAAGTGAAGTGTCCAAGATTATGGCTACACCTTCAATCCAGTGGTTCTTATTTTGACTGACTGAAGTGTTAGATTTCTGAGCAGCATTCTTTTGAAGATAGAGTTTGCAAAGCAGATGATAAGGGAAACACTCTTCATTTATTCTTAATAGAATATGGTAATCCCCATATCATCTGAGCTTGAAAGATTTTTAAATCTAGATCAAAGATTATCTCCCTCCTCTTGAAAACTCTTTTAATAAAATACCCTTCAGTGTTACAAGCATTACATTCTTGGCTTTGATTGTGGGTACAAGTGCAAAACAGTCAGAGAAAGCTTCTGCTTTTGCAATAAAATTTTGTTAAATAACTTTGCTTATGAGGCTGTTAAAGTCTCATATGATACATTTCTTTTAGAAACAGTTTCCAAAAGAATTAATTCTCTCTTAAAAATAGGTAAGCTTGCTTCTGTCGCATAATGAAAATTATGTATCCCACTGAACGTCCCTTTACATTTTGGCTGCTTTGGAAGCTCAGAACCTAATGTAGTCCTGTATTCTGGTTACCATGTTTCTTTCCTCTTCCTTAAAGGGTTTTGATAGTATACCTATTTGAACCACCCTGTATGTCTTTTTATCATAAACAGGCTGGGCATTAATAATTAATGAACCCTAATAGATAAACCAATAATGAAATTTAAAAATTGATGAACGCCTTGAAAAGTACTACAACTCAGGAGAATTATATAATCCAGGATAATCTGTTTATGCTCAGGTCTCTTGTTTTGTATCATCAGTTATTGGAAAACAGACAAGTTTCAGGCCATATGCAAAATAAATCTCCAGGGAGCTCAAAGAGATTCTATTTTAAGTTCATACACTAAAATTCATGTATTTTATATGATTCTTATATCTGGAGTATACTTTTTTATCAGACACAATTCTATTATGCTTCAGTGGGTTCCTTTGGCTTCAAGATGAAGAACAAATCTTAAGTATGGCTGACATGACCTCTCATGTTCTATCTTACTCTTTTTTTTTTTATGTTTTATTTATTTCTAGGAGAGAGAGAGAGAGACAGCATAGGCAGGGGAGGATCAGAGAGAGAGGGAGTCACAGACTGAAACAGGCACCAGGCTCTGAGCTGGCAGTCAGCACAGAGCCCGATGCAGGGCTCGAACCCACGAACCGCGAGATCATGACCGAAGCAAAAGTCGGACGCTTAACCGACTAAGCCACCCAGGCGCCCCCTATCTTACTGTTATCTCTGACACTCATTTCCTTCAGATTCACCTGTCCCCAACTCCCAAAGTAGGGATGTTTCCCTATTACAAACTCTCCGTTCAGCACACCTCTACTTTCAGCACTCGTTACAGATTATATTACTATCCCTTTGTGTGCTTTTCTGATTCATATCTAAATTCCCAAAGAAATTTTAAATCTCATATCGGCCTTGACTAGTAGTAGTGTATCTTCAGCACCTATCACAATGCTTAACAAGTCTATATGCTCAATAAATATATCTTGACTAAATTAATGAAATTTTATATGTGCTTCTCTGTCCATAGTGGGTTGAAAGAAGAAAATTATGGAAGAGATCAGCCCCCCAAACAATCACAAAAACAGCAGTTTGGTAAGATAAAAGGAGGGGGAAAAAAGACTAAAAAGTGGACAGAAGAGTCTAGAGGCAAATTGTCTTAATAATCATTGGGCTTTAAGATGCTTTTAATAGTCTTTAATAGCATCATTATATTACAGTATGGTATAATAATAGAAGTCATCAAGGAATGGTTTGGTTTTTATCTATGATTAAGATAAGAGAGAAATTGGTAATTCATCTTTGAAATACTTTAATCTGGTATTTCTTTAAAGATTTTCCCATCTTCTGGAGGTGAGTTTCAGTTATTAAGAAAATAGAATCATTTGCATTCCTCGTCACACCTCCTAACTACATGGATAAATGGAATGCTCTCCAACCTCATGTTAGGATAAATAACCCTGCATTCTAATAGTCCTCTTTTGCTCAGTTTTATAATCGCAAGAAAATTATTTTTAAATTCCCTTAATATTTATATTCGTAACAAAAGGATGGTTATGTAATGTCTCACAAAAATGCTGCTGACAATGAGGGTACTCTGTGTTGAATGTAAACCAAATTTTGCCTCATGTTGCCTGCACAAAGCAAAAGAAGTTTCCACTTGAATTCTAAATTGAAGATGACCTTGTGCTTTTTTGAGAAAGGCTGGCAGCTGAGGTCACTGGAGTGTATTATGATGGACAGTGCAGTGCGGTGCATGGCTCGGAGGCATGTCCATTGTGTGGATTACAGCCAAACAGAAAGAATTAGACAGCTCAGAGCATTCTAACATTTCATTTGAAAATAATGGTGAAGATCATGGGCAGCCACCATTACAATTTTCATGAAAGAGCAGCAGCATTCAATAATTCCATCACTTCAGACAGGCATCTGGCTATTCTCAGTCGAATACTATGGGCCTGGCACATTCTGTATCAGTTTCTGTGACACTCAGAGAAAGCAGCATTTCTGCTTCAGCAGGAGGCAAATCCCATCTACCCTGTGTTGTATGTAGTTCTATCTTACACGATGAAACTCATTGCTTTAAATTGACCAAATCATTGAAAGTGATACAAGGAAAGAGAAAATGCAGAACCTTAACATAGCACTCTTAGAATGTAAATACTTAGCCACTCCAAATCATCTACCTTCCTCGGGTCAACTTACTATTTAGAAAGCTTAAAATCAGTTTCAAAACAAAATATCTACAATTCCTTCTCTAATAATGACACAAACAAAACATTTTAAAAGAAATCTAATCTGTTGTCAATGGTTCCAAATGAGCCTCCTAAATTACTTCTGAAATAGTGATATTTAAGTAGAATATTTTGATTGATAGAGGCTTATTTTTAAATTCTGCTTTCTTCAGAAGCAGATTAACGCTTCTTTCAGGAGCACAAAAAATATGTTTGAGATTTAAAAGCAGGTGGAAAAACTCACACTTCTGATTAAAAGGGGAACTGCTTCTAATCCTGTGCTTTCCACTCTGTTTGGGAATCTTCTATATTTAGTGGGGGGAGGGGGAACAAATCGTGTCACTTCTACAGTATTTAATGACAAAAAAGTTGTCACTTACCATTAAAATTGACAGCCCGGATGTAACCAAGTAGCTCTTTCCCATCCACGGTACTCATTCGTGGGCAGAGACCAGTGTATCCAGGGCAGAGATCTTTGTGCATATTGTGCAGGGCATAAGCCATGGAATATACTGCATCGATTACAAATTGGACCTTTCCTTCCTGTTCATAAGATGAATCCCTTGCAATTCGCTCCAGCCCTGCAAAATAAGAAAGAAAACTGGTATTAGATTCGCTAAAAGCTGGAATGAGGACTAAGATTTCCACATTTGAGGCACACTTAATGAGACAAAACTATTTGATTTTACTCCCAATTATTTTAATCCTATACTTACTGAATCAGGCTTTTAAACTGGGTATTGAATTTTTTATTTGGAAAGAACAGAAACTATTCCATTAGCAACAAAAAGATATTAACTAAATAAAAAACATACAGTTTCATTATCTTTATTTCCACCTTATTGAGCTCTATTACATTTTACATTCTAATAATTACATAACATTTTGGTAGTGACTTGATCTTTTAAATAAAATGTGTACACTTTATTCTTTTCATCTACTTCAATTCTAGAATCACCATTTTATTAGTGTCTCAAAGTAAGGTCTTTTCCCCCCTCCCATATCTATTCTTGTTTTGAATGTGCTTTATTTAGGATCCCTTTTTGTATATATTAAATCACAGTATTTCCTTATGTGAACCAGCTATCTTTAATAGAATCATTTGACTTTCTTTCTTTCTTGAACTCAATTCAAGAAGAAATGACTACTACAATAAGGTTAGTTAAACACCTATTACCTCATAGAGTAAACTTTTATTCTCTCCTATTTTCTCTCCTTTTTCCTTCTTAGCAACTTTCAAGTATACAATACAGTATTGTTAACCATAGTCACTATGCTGTACATTAAATCCTCACCAATTTCTTATTTTAATTTTCTGTTAAAATGATGTAGAACTCTCAAAATGACTGTCACTTAGAATAACCGTACCTGTGTTTGGACATATTTAAGGCTGAGAATTAACTATGGGAATTAGCTTTAGCTTGGTGTTTATCATTTAATGTTTAATAAAAGCATACATTTAAAATGGAAGATAAATTCAATTTTAAAATCAGATAATGTATAATTAATTATAATCCAACACTCTCATTTTGAAGATGAAGAAACTGAGACTCATGGAGGAGAAGAAATTCACTTCGGGCACAGAGGACAGATATGAAAGCCTTCCCAGGTCTCAGACTTGGAGCCTAATATTTGTTCATTCCCCAGAAAAGTACAGTGGATGGCAAGAATGTGCACAAGAAAAAAATTACAGAAATGATATTGAGGTCAGAACCAAAAAGGATCTCCTAGACTTCCACGCTCTAGCAAACTTTACACATCCAGTAACACTTGAAGAGACCTAAAGCAAACACTTAAACTTTCCCATGGAGGTCACTTAGTAACCTTCAAAAAATAAGCAGTCTTTAAATTTGACAAATATTTTTCTTCAGACTAATTAGTCAGCTGAATTAAAATGGCTGTTTTATATTTGGGTTTTTATTTATCATTTATGGTTATTTATTTATTTTGAAAGAGAGAGCATGAGTGGGGAGGGGCAGCGAAAGAGGAAGTGAGAGAATCCCAATCAGGTTCTCTGCTGTCACCACAGAGCCTGACACAGAGCTCCATGTGGGGTTTGAACTCACAACCACTAACCATGAGATCATGACCTGAGCTAAAATTAAGAGCCAACTTAACCAACTGAGCTGCCCAGACACCCCTATATTTGGGTTTTTGTATCTGATAAGACCGCTGACTTTCTTTCAGATAAATGTGGCAGTCAATTTCTTTATTCTATTTATCTAATCACTGAACATCTTTTATTCTGGTCTCAATCCCTTGTTACATGCTGGTCCTTTAGATGCTGTTGGTTGGTTCTCTATTCTGTGCAGTCTATCATAATGCTGAATTATGCTCCTCTTTTTTGGACAAGTCTGTTCAGATTTTTTTGATGGCTCAATTTTCATTCCCTAAGATTGACTCCCCTTTTTCTTTCCAACCTCATAATCCATTCATTTTCAACACCTTCAACTATTACTATTTCTATGGTTTAGACATACATATACTAGAATCCAAATGGTTGGTTTTAGAGTCTAAAACATTGATCAATTTACAGTAATCAATTTAATTCACAATAGAATCTAGCAGTCTGATAAACTAGTTTTCTAGGATTTTCCTGTCACCTAACTGCTAGCCCACATTTCCAATTGACTATCATATTTCTATGTAGTCTGTTTCTATGTCAAACTCAATAGATCTAAAACCAGCCTATCATTATAGGGAATTACATCATTTCCCAAAAACCTCCAATTGAGGATTATATAAGTTTGGGAGCAGTGAGGAAAGATAAGTTCTCACAAAGAGCACATACACAGTGCCAAAAGGTATATTGATTCCTTCAACCTGCATTAGCTGGTTGGTAATGCAGGTATGGGAGCATTGTCTTCTCCCCATCTTTGTGTGGCACTTTGTCTCCTGTGTCCTAGGACAGCACTGCTATGTCCAGAATGTCATTAAGTGACCTATGAAACCAGCCCTTTTAGCTTCTGCCAAAAATTTCTCTCCCATAGTTTTAACCACAAAGTAGACAATTCATAAATAAATATTGAAGAATGGTCACAGCAACCAAAAAGATGCCGTTGTTTCTTTAAAGATCTTATCTGGTGACTGACCATTCTGGTTAGTCCAGGATTGAGGTTAGCCTCACGAAATAGGACCAAACCCTAGATAGTCTTGTGCAGACCAGCATGGTTGCTTATGAAAAAAAGAGGCAAAATGACACAGAAACTTAATGATTCAAGACTGAAATAACTACTTTGAGGCTAGGTCCTTAGGTTTACAAGAAGATCCCAATTTCATTCATTTTGCATCACTAAATTTAATAACTGGAAATGAAGACTATGCATCCAGAGCAGTTGTTCAATTCTTGATTATCTTCTGATGTACAGATTCCTCAGGGTCACACCCAGATTTACCGAATCAGCATCTCCCAATGTGGGTACATGACATGACAAATCTGTAATTTCCAAACACAGACATCTAGCTGACTTAGTTCAAGCTGCAAAAACAATACCAAAGACCAGGTGGCTTGTAAACAACAGAATTTATTTCTCATAGTTCTTGAGGCTGGAATTTCAGACTCAGGGTAACAGCATGGTTGGATTCTGGTGAAGGGTGTCTTTTGGGTTGCAGGTAGCCATTTTCCATATTCTTATGCTATCCTTACATGAAAGAGAGCAGACTTCCGGTGATTTTTTTTTTTTTTTTTTTTGAGAGAGAGCCCACATGTGAGCAAGCAAATGGGGTAGGTGCAGAGAGAGATGGAAAGAGAATAATAAGCAGGCTCCATGTTCAGCCTAATGCAGGGCTCAATCTCTTGATGCTGAGATCATGATCTGAGTCAAAATCAACAGTGTGGCTCAACCAACTGAGCCACAACACACCCCTCTGATGGCTTCTTTTAAGGGCACTAATCTCATTCGTGAGAGCTATTTCTTTAAAACTTCATCTAGTCCTAATTACCACCCAAAGGCCCCACATTCTAAGACCATGATATTAGGGGGTAGAATTTCAACATATAAATTTGGAAGGGACACATTCAGTCTGTAACATTAAATTTCTAGGTTATGTTTTTTTGTAATTCTGCTCTGTAAATCTCTCTGCTACACACACACACACACACACACACACACACACACACACACTCTTCTGTGAATATTATTGTTTGTTTTTGTGATTTTGTTTTCTTTCATGTACTTTAAAGAAAAGAGAATTTCTTTATCTCTATTGCCACTGGGTGGAGTATGAACAGCAGGCATAGAAATGGCAGAAATGCCCAAGCCAAACTGATTCAAAGAAAGAAATGGCCATGAGAACATTAAAGAATTTGGAAAATTTTCACAACCCGTGGAATATATATAAGAGCAGGTTGTATATGAAAGTTTTATATTTTTAAATTTACTCTATCCCAAAGTGTTCTAGATTTAACATATTATGATTTTATTTTAAAGCTACTGCAATCTTACTACCAATTTACAAAGATTTCTCAACATTCAATAATTGGGATAAAGTTATATACAATACTTTCCTGATAAATTTTAATGGAGATGTCCTAATTTAATAGACCTATTCTTTCTTGATTTTTCCTAAAACAATTTCAACTTCATACATAATGGATTTATAATTAATTCTCAAATGCCATACATATTATGAAAGGGACATATTTAAATTTGCACTTGTCAAACTATCTATCCTTAACTAGTTATAAACTCTTAGTAGTATGGGTGGAGATTAAATATATCCAACTTTGCACTTTTTAAAAGTTCAGAAGGCTGTCTAGCGACTCTTGTCAAGGGAGTCAATGGACATTATAAGACTCCATAAATCAATGTGAGCATATGGTGACAAACTAAATGATTGAACATTATCACCATTTCTAAATATTAAAAGAAATAATTTTATTTATTTCTAGTCCATTTAGACAATGCATTTTTCTATTCCCTAACATTTCAATTTCATTATGACACTTAAAGATTTTACAAGACCTGGACTTTGCTCCTTACATCCTATATTTGCTTTCTTTATTCATCTAAAAGAGGAGCTTAAGAGGCTGACAGTGACTCATCAACTTAATTGGCTGTAAAGTTTCAGTATGCTATAGTTTTCTAAAGTTAGCATTAATGTATTGCTATCAAGTGATAATATTGTCAAAGGCTATATGTCAGCCATCTATTTAAAACACTGACTGTAAAGTTGTGATGTGTTTTAGTGTATAGCTTAAAATTAACAGTATATAGCAAAGTGTTTGCATGGTGGGAGATGAAATCAGAGTCATAAATTTTATAGCAAGATTGTTTTATTTTTTCATTAATGAAATCTAAAACATCTGATTGTATCTCATGTTCCTGGACAACAGAATAAGTCTTTATTGGTCTAAGCAGTACCACATGTATGTCAGTTAAGGTCTTTTAAACATCATGGTGTGTCTTCTTGGTTTTGAAAAGGCAAGTCTGCTCACGTTTGCAAAGTGTGTACATATAACAATGTGAGTTCCTAAGATGAGCTTGACATGAATTTTAAATTCTTTGACTGACAGATAGTTGTTGAGCTTTGTTTTCTAAAATTTCTCATTTCACAGGATATGGTTTAGTTTTATAGATTGACATTAGAGTCATTTGCATTTTCCTGAAAATATGTTAATATAATGATGATCCAATAAACTGATCAAGTCAATGAAGAAAAAAAGGAAGTCCTCTCAGTTGTTTTATTCCTGAGAAACCAAATATCCAATTGATTGATCTTTTACTACAGTCCTAGCAGAAATAATCCCACATTCTAAACTTGCAGATTAAAAAGTATTTATTTAGTTTCTCCTTTGACTTCTTCTTAAGTATGCAGCAACTATTTTAAAGAATTAACTTACTTTCTTGCAGTTAATGTAGAGAGGAAGCCAGGAGGAAAGAAGAGAATCTGTAAGCTGCTAAGAACACATTTATGCACCTAGGACCAGATTTAAAAGTCATTCTGAATTCCACAACAACTCCACCTGCCTTGCCACTTGATGCACCAGAGAAAAGACTGTCATGTCCTACATCAAGCTTTCCCAATACCTCACATGTATCTACTAACTGCACAGTGGGTGACTGAAATCAGTGAACCACACCAGGGACAATCAGTGAGAACCAGAAAGAACGGCACTGCACACTCAACAGGAGTCACTATCAAGTCAGCCAACACAAGACACCTTTTGCTGAATTTAAACTGATTTGGTTTCAAGGATACAATGGGGGAAGGATGGGAAAGAAACACAAGTATATTCAATTATACAGGAATATCTCTAAAGCAGTAGGATATGCAGAAGAAGTATGTGCAGCCCCCAGACTGAAGAAGATGAGAACATGGGTCCCATGGTGAGGCAGAAAACAAACTGACTGAGAGAGGAAGCTGGCTACGGAGAAAGATGACTGGCCAGTGAGGCAGACCTAAATTTGAATTCCAGCTAACATGGCTCAAGGCAAGTAGCCTTGGGCACATTCCTGAACTTTACTAAGCCTGGGCCTTCAGCTGGGAAAGTTGCCCTAGGGACCTCTGTGATGGGACACCCCATCTTTCCAGCTTCATCTGCCTCTCCCAGCTCTACTGTAGGTCCTTGAATATAACATGATTCTCCCACCTCTGGACTTCCTTAGATGTTCACTCTAACTCTCTTCACTCCTTTCTGGATGCCTCTTTCTCAGCCTCCAAGTTTCAGGTAAGCTGTCAAATCAAGTTAGGCTAGAACACTTATATTTACTTTTTTTAAAAAAAATATAGCATACCAGATCAGATCCTATAGTATCTTGAATGCCATTCTTAAATACTGAATATTGTTCAGCCGGAAACAGAGAGCCATGACCAATATTTAAAATGTTTCTGGGAGTATGTGTATAGTAAATTGAAGCAAATGTAATTTGAAGGTAGACATACAATCTGGGAGCCAGGGCAGATATAAGTTGAAACAGTAGGGGAAAAAAGAATGAAAGAAAATATATTTCAGATGTCAAACTGACAGTATTTGGGCACCTGATTAAATATGGGAGTAAGGGCTGAAGGCAATCAACAACCCAAGGGTTTTAAGGCTAGGTAGTAGAACATTGGCAGCATTAACAGAATTTGGAAAATCAGGTTAACAAGAAGGTTTGTTTCTGACAGTTCTCCAACTGTATCAAGACCTCAGTTAAAATAACTGATTTTTAATATTCTGTAGTATTTATTATATCCTCTAACAGAGTATAGAGACTGTATATAAATTTGTTGAATCATTTAAAGAGCAAAAGGTCCAAATGCTTACAGTAATCATGTAACACTAATATGGCTGATCATTTATTTATGACATTGTAAGAATTTAAGCTGCTTTGGAGTAAAGTATCATTTGCAGCTCTATCTTAATACCAATGGCCTGAGAAGTCAAAGACCTGCAATCTGTTTCTAAGAGAATGACACAGCTGATTTTGTGTCTTTAGTGAAGTTGTGATCTTTCTGCATTTGTTTACTTCTCAGTAGAAATTAGATGACTGAACAAGATAATCAATCAGGGTCCCTTCAGTTCTAAAATTCTGGATTCTAGGGCATGTTCTTTTATTTGTTTCTTCCTTACACTCACTAAGATCACTGGAAGATTACATAATGGTATGAGTGAACAAATACCAGTAAAAATCATCCAAAACAGTTTGGAAAATCTAGTAACTGGGTTCCCACTGAGACCTGGAAATTCTACACTAACAAAATACCAAATGTCATCCTGGATTTCTTTTCCTGTATTGTCAGTCTGGTTAATTGAGTCACTACATTTTCATTCCTCCTAGACTTGAGTTATATATCAAATCTGGTTCCTCATGAATGAAAAAAGTATCAGTTCTCTTTTTCTTTTGATCCAATGGTTAAAGAAATCAGTTATGAAAAATAAGGTCTGAATAGTAAAAGGACACAAATAATTAAGATGGACAGGATCTTTCACAAATAGCATCTCATTCATCCTAAATTATTATTACTCCTTTTTTTAATAGATAAAGGAACTACACCTCAAAAAGCTGAATAATTTACCCAAGATCACACAGTTATGGCAGTAAGTGGTAGTCAAGTCTGACTCAAAATCCTGGTCATTTACTGTTACACCTTTTCCTCTGTGAAATTTTGTTTCTTCCAACTAGGGCTTAACTTTCATTTCTCTGAACCACTGCTTAACTGCTAGCCATTAGACCCATGATTGACTTGTCTCCTATGTTAAGTAGCAGGTAGTGGTTGTGTGAGTGTGTGTATGTGTGAACCTTTAAAGAGTAGTGAACAGGAATTAAAGAATAATATAAAATAATATATACTTTTACAGAAATACTAATAAATATTAACAAATGACAATATTTATATTAAAATATACCAAAAGGGGAAATACATTTCTATAACATTATTTTTCTGAAGTACAAAAAATCCATCTTGCTTGTAGAGCTCAGCAGTACACAGGAGATAAAACTGGCATAATACGGCTGAAATTCATAAGCAAGATGAGTAGATATTTGTGGTGAAAATCAAAGCTAATAAAACATAAATTAATATAAAAATTAATAGAATACTTTAGCTTTGGAAGGTAAGAGTCTACACGTGTGGATATGTCTGTCAGATTTCTCCAAGAACGTAACATCAAGCTCAAAAAAGAATTCCACACCTAAGATTCTGCTTTGTACATTCTGCAGCAGCCTTTGTCAAGGACCATTATAAACAGATGTATTGGACTAATGAACTAATTTGAACCAATACCTTATCTATTTACAAATGGCACAGAAAATGAGAAGATAAGAGTCCTCTGCTGAAAGTCACTTGCTCTTTATTTCTTCTGTAATTTAAATATAGTCCCAAGAACTGAAGGCTCTTAGTTGCCTGAGGACACATCTGAGACACTTGTAAATCAACCCCTGAAGAGTGCTCCAGAAGCCAACAATGGCTTCTCTCCTTTGTGTGCCTGGCAGGAAATGGAAAGTGCTTCAGGCAGATGCCAGGTGTCCCCTTCAGGTGTTAAATTTTCCATGCAATGCCCTAGGGTTTTTAAAACACTGAAAAACCTAAGGTAAGAGGCAAGTAAGATTAAGAGTGTATCTTCAGGCAAAACAACCAGTTTTTTTTAAATGCTCAGAAGAAGAAATTATTTCATAGATATATCCCTAAGTCCCCAAACAAAGAAAAGGCATTTGATTAAATTCAGATAGTTGCATTTCTCTACATAATTATCTTAGATCCTGCATATAAGAAACAAATTTTGATTCAAGAGTGTACAAGACTATTGACAGAGTTAACTCAATAGTTAATGGCAGAGTTTCTCCCTTTAAAACATATTAAAGCTCCCCCATAGAAGAATCCAACTTTCTCTCCATAACTGCCCGTTAGCAGATAGGACTTGTAATGCCTTCTCCCACCCCAAAATATGTTATAGTCATTGCAGACCTTATAATGTGGCTTAGAATTTGCCTTAAAATTTTTTTTTCTGATTTCAAAACCTAATCAGTATTAGTAGAAATGTGAGGAAAAAGTATAATGAAGAAAATAAAGAATATCCATTAGCCCACCATGTTAACCACCATTTGCATAGTGATCTATTTTCTTACAGGATTTCTCCATTTTCCCCCTTTATTTTTAAAAATTAGAAAATTCTGTGTATATATTTATAATATGCTATATTCACTTCACCTATAGTGAGAATTATCCAATACTGTAGGAAAGCATGGTTTTGATACTTGCATTGGAGTTCATTCCCAATTGATTCAGGTTTTTGCATTTAACTATTTTCTGATACCTCAGTGTGATATTTGGTGCAAAGTAGGGATCTAACATTGTTTTCCAAATTATGAACCAATTCTTGCACAATATTTATTTATTTATTTATTTTAGGTCAATGTCTTGTTTTTCTTTTTGTTTTATTTAGTTTTGATTTATTTATTTATTTACAAATAGTTTATTGTTAAGTTGGTTTCCATATAATACCCAGTGCTCATCCCCACAAGTGCCCTCCTCCATGCCCATCACCCCCCAACACACACCCATCAGTCCTCAGTTTGTTCTCAGCATTCAAGAGTCTCTCATGGCTTGCCTCTCTCCCTCTTTCCCACTATTTCCTCCCTTCTTCTCCCCCATGGTCCTCTGTTAAGTTCCTCCTAATCCTCCTATACGTGCAAACATATGATATCTGTCCTTCTCTGCCTGACTTATTTTGCTCAGCATAACACCCTCAAGGTCCATCCATGTTGCTACACATGGCCAGATTTCATTTTTCCTCATTGCCATGTAGTATTCCATCGTATAGATAAACCACATCTTCTTGCCTATGCATCAGCACTCCTATATCCCTTGGGTAAATTTCTAGTAGTCTTGCACAATATTTATTGAATGAATATTCTTTTCCCCATTAATTTATAATGTCACTCTTAACACATATCAAACTCTTACACAGTCTTATATATATGGCTTGAATTTCTGCCCCAGGCCACTTGTCTCTTATCATGCCAACACAGTACTACCTTTTCTACAATGACTGTAATTTTATAATAAGCTCTACCATCTGTTCATACAAGTTCTATCAATACTCTTTTTTTTTTTTAATTCTTGATAGTTCTCACAAATAAACTTAGAATTATTTAAGCTATTTCCAAAACCTGGAGCTTTTGTTAGAATTATATTGATTTTTAAAATTAGTTGCAGAAGACTTGAAATAGCTGCAATATTAAGCATTCCATTTGGGAACACAGGCTCTCCATTTATTCACATCTCTGTTGGAATCCTATGTCACTCATGCATTTCTTTTTAAGACTCCTCAATATTTTGTGTTTTCTAGCTTTATGAAATAAGTTTTTTCATTTTATTTTTAACTGATTAATCTTGGTATAGTTAATAAATTTCAATTCATTCTTAATGCTCAACATTTTCTTCTCCCCTTATTTAAACTCTATACTGGGGCACCTAGGTGGCTCAGTTAGTTGGGCGTCTGACTTTGGCTCAGGTCATGACCTCATGGTTTGTGATTTGAGCCCTGCATTGGGCTCTGTGCTAACAACTCAGAGCCTGGAGCCTCTGTTGGATTCCATGTCTCCCTCTCTGTCTGCCCCTCCCCCACTCATGATATCTCTATCTTTCATAAATAAATAAACTTAAAAAAANCTGCTCACGCTCTCTCTCTCTCTCTCTCTCTCCCCTAGAAATAAATAAAAAAAAAATTAAAAAAAAATTTTAATGAAAAAAATAAACTCTATGCAACATAGAAGGCCCAGATTAAATCCCATCTCTTGTAAAGAAATATAAGAAAAATATAAAAAAGCATGGGTGCTGAGATCAACAGAACAAGACTTGAGATCCTTCCTGAATCTCCTATTCTTTACTCATAAAATGGGAATTTATACCTATGTTACATGGTTGTTGTAAGAATTAAGTAAGAAAATGCAGGGCATCTAGATCATTATATAGTGAATAAACATCATTATTTGTTCTGTGGGGCTATAAAATACTTAAGCTTCTATAACATGTAATACTTTTCCAATGACACAAACAAAAGAAATCCCAACATAAACCCAGGATATATATTCATATACTCATTCAATAAATATGAAAGAGGTAATTTAATTCAATGATTAGCAACAACCACCATGCAGTCAATCTTCCTGGGTTCAAATCAATACTACTATGTATTAGTTATGGGACTTTAAGTCTCTAATCTCTTATGCCTCAGTTTCCTTATCTGTAAAATGGGAATAATAAGTATCTCTCCTGTAGGATTGTTGTCATAATTGAGTTAATTGTATAAGACAGTCTGAAGAGTGTGTTGAAAACAGTAAGTACTATATAAGAGGATGTTCTTACTATTACCTTTCTTTATTATCATCATTCAGTAAGCTTGTGTGATATATTAAGCACTGAGTTGAGTTGGATACAACAGTAAACTAAAACTCATCTCATCCCTGATATCATGGAGTGACACTTTGGGCTAAGATCCAATAGAAAAACAGTTGTGAATTAGGGGATAAAGCAAAGTAGGGGGAGCACAAGAGGCAGGGTGACAGTAATGGCAAAGGCCTAGTGATAAAAGGGGCAGAAGAGTATGAGGGGCTGCAATAACACCCAAGAGGCTGGAGATGGGCAGGAGTATGGCACAGATGAGGCCTGAGAGGCAGGTGGAGCAGATTAAGGGACTCTGCAGGCTTCTTGGAGTCCATTTGTCTTCTTCCTACACACAGTAGGAGGCCATTGGAAAGTGAAATAATTGGGTTTCCAGTTTAAAAAGAGCACTTGATCAGAAGACAGGAAGGAAGAAAGAGCAGCCAGGGTGGGCTGGTTGGGAGGTTATTTCATAATCTGAACAAGGGCATATGGTGGCATGGGCTAAGGTGATGATGAAGATGGAGAAATATAAATGCATTTGAAACATTAGAAGACATAATTAACAGGATTTAGATGGAGCGGTGTTGCCAAGAGTGACTTCCAGGTTTCTGGCTTATGTATCTGGGCAGACCCTGCTGCTCAATGAGACCAACAACTAGGCCAGAAATATATTGTCCCACCAGATAATCGCATATTTGCCTAATGGGTGATGAACATGGTATATCTGCTCCTGTTAGGCCAGGGAAACCCCACTAGACTGCACCTGCAAACTCTGTCTATTACCTAAGTGCTACAGGAATGTAGCTGACCTGATTTGTGGCATTTGTAACTCCAGGTCAGGGTTCCACCTCTAATGTTCATTATTTCTGTTATTACTTACAATCTCCCTAGGATGTGAACAACAACCCAGGGACTGGGGGAAGATGTGGCACAGGAATTGTTTCCAAGACTATTTTACTAGTCAGCAACTGGCTTCAGCCATTCCATCTGTGAGCTGTTAATAATATTCTATCAAACATTCTCTTTGGAACAAAAAGCTGAACAGTCAATAAGACAGTCTGCATTAAGCACACACATAGGAAAACAAAACTTTCCCCCTTTCCACTCTAGTTCCATCTTCCCACTCCCCTACTCTCTCACTCTTCTTAAAATTTTGTCAACAATGAAATAATGCCACTATAAGAACACATATGAGACCCTAAATCTTGCCATTAATAAAATAGGAATGCTCATACTAAAACAACCTTAAAAATGATCCTATCTGCTATTTTCACACTTCATGACATGCCCTATCAGTGGTTTTAAAATCACTGTAGTGGATCACTACAAACAGCATATTTTAAAAATAAATAAAACAGAAATTAGTGCATTGTATATAGTAACGGGAAGTGTTGTTTCTTGAAACTGTCATTTCAGTTGCAAGGCATGTGTGCTTGCGGTTACCATATACAATAAATCACTAGTCTGGAGTGCGATCAAAGAGTTTGAAACTCAATGACCTAGTCCAGTCTTATTTTACAAATGTTGAAACTGAGGAACATGGAGGGATTTTTCCAGGTCTTTCCATATCATGAAGAGGCACAGCTAGAAACAGAACCCAACCGCCGAATTCCACAATTATTTCCTTGATACCACATTGCCTTTTTCAGCTGCATTTTCTCTCTCTTTGTAACTAAGTTCCATTGAGGATAAGTAAACCTTGAAGGTATCCCAAAGTGGATTTGTCCATGAGGAATTAAAAGCCTTGAAAGAAATTAATTAAATTAATTATGAGAAGAAGTGAATAACAAGAAGGTGTGAGTTATGGTAAGGCCGTCTTATGCCAGCATAGAAAGGTTTATCAGTGAAAACCAACAGCATTCAAAGAACCATGGTTTTTGGCTGAAAATGTGAAAAATAGAAAAGCAAAGGGCTTTATAACAGGGACTTCAATTTAAAAAATAAAACCAGAAGATGCATATTCTTTAAACGAAAATGTTAAGCGTATCTGTGTGTAATACTGGAGCACCCAGATGAAAAAGGAAAACAATCATTGCCTCTGTGCAGTGTGGTCAATCCTCTGGGTGACTGACTGGGTCTTTCACTTTTCTTCCCAATTTTAAGGGTCATAGCACAGGCGTGGGTATAATGCCAGTGGCTGATTAAAGCAGGTCACAATCTGTCTGGGAGAGTTTCTGTGCCATCCTTCATAGGGACAGGGACCAGACAAGATGACCTCTCTTGTTGCCTTCCAATTAATTCAATCAGCCTCTGTTTCTATCAGACATCTTTGCGGATGCAGACCGTCCACTCATTTCAAGTCTTCCCCAGGAATCAGTAAACACAGAGGCTGCAGACTGCATTTAGTGAATCAGCAGGATTCATTTTTCGGTCATCATTTTTGATTTACAACCTGTATCTAAATATCATTTTCTCTCTCAATCATCTGAAACCTCATGAAGGACAGGGGCTAGATCTTCCTCCTCTGAGTACCCGCTGGGCCTAGCATGGTGTCCAAATCTGTCTTAGCTTAACATCAATGTTTGTTAAGAAAATCTGAACTGAGTTTCATTCCAAAGAAGGGCATATCCGTAAAATAATCCCAATTAGCTGTGCATAAAGCCACCATCCCTTTCCTCTAATATTTTGTGAAGTGCCACTCTAGGAAACTATATGGAATATAATAAAGTACAACTGGGAAAACTTTTGTCAAATAAACAAAAGCTATGCCTTCTATTTTTATGTTCAAATAAATGTACATAAAAGGTAGATATCGGTAAGGGTGTTTTGCTTCTTGCTTCTCTCCACATGGGCTGGTAGAATAATTTCCATAATAGAGGAAACAGACCATCTGAGACTAACTGCATCAGACAGTGTTAAAACAACAGATCCAAGATGAGGTAAGTACACATTTCAAATCCCTCATAAATCAGGAACCTGTGGCTGTATTTCATCACTCCCTAAACAATAAAATATCAGTATTTATTAAGTAGAGCTTCTATACACTGTCGCCTAAGATTTTAAAAAATTGTAGCTTTTGACTAGGAACTTACCTTACAATGGAAAAGGAGTAGATCTGTTTGACAAGTATTTATTTCTTTTAAATCTAACTAATAGAAACTGTGATGTCCTTCAGCATTACATATAAACTAAATTATCACTCTTGATTTAGTGTGAGTCCTATCTAGACCTAAAAAAACTTTCAAGACAGAAGTGGAATTCTGGCCCTGTAAGGAACAAATTAACCACCAAGGGTCTGTTCTGGCCACAAGCCCTGGTTTCACCTTGAAAGATGGAGCATGATCTTTTGGAGTCTCTCATTACTACTCCTGTGTACAAATGCCAAAAACAAATTTTTTTGAAAATATTTTCTTCTTTAAATCTTGAATACATGCAAATGCAAAAAAGAATTGAAAATATTTTCATCTTTAAACTTTTATTGCATGCTCTGAATATCAAAACACATTTTGTGAGAAAAATTATAAATAGAAATTTGATATATTTAGAACCAATGTGAAAATCATAGCCTGAGATGCCCTTTAAATTTAGTTCTAACAAATCTGCTTTTTGGATTCTGTTCTCAGTGGTTTATTTTTACTCCCCAAATTATGTTACTACCATCAAGGACTTGGATAGAAACAGGGAGCTATGATAAAGGAAACATTTAGACATAATGGCTCAAGTGTACAAATGTTCATAAACAGTCTTCTTTTTAGAAGCGGAGAGGAAGAGACCTAACATTTATCATTTCTATTATGAGCCAACCACCATACTAGACAAATTGGATATGTTCTTACATAATTCTTGCAATAACTCTATGAGGCAAGTAATATTATTCCCATTGTTTTTTTTCAATACTTATTTGAAAAAAATAAATTTATTTTTTATTTAAAATATTTATTTTTTCAAAAATAATTTATTATTTTTATTCAAAAATAAAGCTGAGTCTCAAGCTTAAAAGACCTTCCCATTGTTATAGATATAGTAAGTTGTAAAGCCAACACTCCTAACTGTGTCTTGCTTTACAATCTTATTTAAGCTGTCTTGCTTTTCCATTACAACTCAGGTCTAAACAATAAAGAATGTGCCCAGGTACAACATTATGAATTTCGATTAAGATATTGGATCTGTTGCCAGATCCTTGGATAGACCTATCTCATTTAACGTGACTGCTCTAAGCTCCTGGTAAATATCTGACCTTTGACTTTTTACGACAGTCCTGGGCGTTCATCTTCTGTATGAAGTAGCCATTTTTAATATGTGAGTTTTCTGATATTCTTTGAATCAAATACTTTTAGGAATGAGACAGACTCAAATGGGAGCCATTTGGTAAACGACCCTCTCTTTCAGAGCCAACCTTCTTAGAAGAGTCTTTCTGCTTCTACTCTCTCATTGCCATTCACATCTTGACTTCTATTTGTCTTCTAGCCCAACCACACATCAAGGCTCTCTGGGCAGAGACCATTGGGTGTACCTCAATACTAATTCACCACTTTTTCCACAGTATTAGAACTCATAATTTTTAGCAGGCATGTGGCTGACTGGAATAGACTTAATTTTCCAAAAAGAAGTGCCAATAGGATTGTAAACAAATGTATAGGGTGGCAACTTTCAAGAACCTTTCTTAGAAGACATGGACATGAACCCTTTATCTCTATCATTTTCATCCTTTGGTCCATCTGGCCACTTAAAAGGTAAATGTGGTATCAGGAGTTCTACCTGCCTTCTGGAACCAGGAAAAACATCCTAGAGATAACAGAGTAGTATTAAAAGCATAGGGTCCTGAGGCCTGAGTAAAGCAGAGCCATTGCACTATTCCTGGACAGCCTCCTCTGGATTTTATCATACAGAAAAATAAAGTTCTGTCTTGTTTAAACAAGTGCTATTTTCCCTCTCTGTTACTTATAGCTGGACATAATCCTAAATGATATACAACCATGATCTCTTTGTGTCTAAACTCAAGGGCAGTAACCCAGTCACCACATTTTGAATTTTGATTATATCAGTCTTTATGCGGTAGTATGAAACAGTAGAAAAAATACGAAATTTATGATAGAAATCCCTCTACTTACTAGCTCCGTTAACTACAGCAAATGAGTTAACCTCTCTTGGTCCCAGCGTCTATATTGGTAAATAAGGAGGAAATGACCTCCTACCTCAGAGCATTGTTATAAGCAGTCAACCAAATGAAAGCTACAATTTGTGTCTCCTTTTACAGATGCATGTAATTCAGGATTACAGATTTTACACCTTTGACTTTAAAATACCTTTCAACGGAGGTACACCTTTTGTAGTTTCACCTACTCACTGAATTAATGAATACTCTGACATTCTTCGAATAAATCAATTGTCGTTTATGAAATAAACAAGGGAAAAACTCTGAAGTCATCCTCCTCTTTGTGGTTTTTAAAATAATCTCTGTATCCTATATGATTTTAAGACAATGTCATTAACGGTCCACAAGAGCAGCACCAGTTTATTTTCATTTGTCATTTTATTTCCATGAGCCTGGCAACATCTCAGTAAATGCTGGTGTCCTCTATCCACTTTTCCATGCCAGTCATTCCTGTAGCAATGGGTCTTTTCCATGGCCATGAAAAGTTATGATTAAATTTAGTCCCCACCTCTATGAGCCACTTCTGGTGGCAGCCTCTTGTCCTTTGCTTTCTAAGTACAAACTTAGAGCCAATTATGTTCCTTGATAAAAACTAATTATTCCATTCTACACTCATATAGCCTAATAATAAATACAACAAACAAATGGACTCAAGAGCTCTCTAAAGTTATTATAATTAACATGTATAGGCTTTGTCAATCAACTGGATATGTTGGTCTAATTTAGATCAGATTAACCTGACCAAGTGTTTTTGATCTGCATATCTGTTTTTCATTCTTTTTCTCAGTTAGGTTCACAGAGTAGTTTTCACTACTGTATCTTTTTCATTTTGCAAATGCTATTTTGCTCACACTGTTGTCTCTTTCTGATCCCATCCATAGTTAGGATTCTACCAAATTATGAGAGAGACTAAGTTAGTATCCAGTGCCCATCCCTCTGCAGTTCTAGATCATTTTTTTCCTTTAAATAACCATCCTTTCCCCTCATCCCTATCCAACAAGTGCCCAGGATGAGCAGGATAAATTGTTTTCAAAGAGATATTAAATGGTTGATAATGTTCAAGGTGTTCTATGTTGCATCAACTTTGTTTACATGCCTTCATTTCTTGAATGTAAATCATCAGTAGGTTGTAGGTAGGAAACAATCAGCCAATTTAGATGACCATTTATTTCAATTATCTCAATGAAGATCCTCTTCTCAGATTTCCAGGAGTCAAGAAAAATAGTGGACGGAGTAATAATAACTCTGACCAAATTCTAGTACTCTTTTTTGATTTGATACACATTTGAAATTAAAGGTGTAAGTACATTTAACGTAAAAAAATTCCCTACATATTAGTTTATTAATAAAAATTCTACCTTTCTTCAGAAGTAAAAATTCACTATTACAAAAGAAGTACAGAAAAAAATATCAAGTCAATTACTTTTCCTACTAAACTATTGAAAGAAATGCCTTTAGAGATATTTTATTCCTCTTATAGTTACAAAATGATAAATAAACATTTCCATTCTCTTTGATCAATTTTCCAAGTGATATCTTCTTTACTAGTTTACTATTTATTGTTTTTGCTCTTTTTTAACTTCTGCATAATCATCCCTGGCTTTTACATGCTGTGGAACATACTTGTGTGTTTTAATAAGTTGGTAGATATCTTAGTTCTATTTTTGGATATTTGATCTCTTCTGATTTTGTAAATTATCATACCCCAAATATGCAGCTTCTTCAACTGAGGTAAATTCTACTGAAATATAATTTTTAGTAGGTTCATTAATTTTCAGACAAATTTCTAAACTTTTTATTTTGCTATCAATTTCATTCTCTTAGACAAAAGATGTCAGCTGAAAATCAAATGAAATTGACTAAGAATGAGAGAGAAATCTTGATCTAGTTCTTTGTATTTGAAAGTATGAGATTAGAAAATGCATTTGCTCTATTTACTTTCTTCAGTGAATCTTTGGTCAAATATATAAAAAGGAGCAAAAGTCATCTGAAAAGTGCATAATTTTTCTATCATTCAAAAATCTCTTTCAAGACCAGGTGCATTCAGGGTGACTATCCTATGCACTACTTGGTATTTACCTAAAGGATACAAAAATACTGATTCAAAGGGGTACATGCACCCCAAAGATTATAGCAGCATTATCAACAACAGCAAAATTATGGAAAGAGCCCAAATGTCCATTGACTAATGAATGGACAAAGAAGATGTAATGTGTACACAAACACACATACATATATATATGTGTGTGTGTGTATATATATATATATAAATATATATATATAATTA
>NW_027531005.1:8480501-8556558 GCF_008692635.1 Crocuta crocuta | reverse complement strand
TGGACTATCACTCAGCCATCACAAAGAATGAAATTTTGCCATTAGCAAGGATGTGGATGGAGCTACAGTATATTATGCTAAGTGAACTAAGTCAGTCAAAGACAAATGCCATATGATTTCACTCATATATGTAACTTAAGACACAAAACAGATAAACATAGGGGAAGGGGAAAAACAGAGAAGGAAGCAAACTATAAGAGACTCTTAACTGTAGAGAACAGACTGAGGGTTGCTGGAGGGGAGGTGGGTGGGGAGATGGGCTAAATGGGTAATGAGTATTAAGGAGCACACTTGTTGTGATAAGCACTGGGTGTTATATATAAGTGATGAATCACTAAATTCTGTTCCTGAAACCAATACGACACTATTGCTAACTAACTAAAATTTAAATAAAATTTTGACAAAAAAAACCCAGAAAAATAAAAAAAATTAAAAACTTTCAAATATCTTTTATATATATGTCATTCCTCATTCCCATAACTTTATATGCTTTTTAATATTTCCTAATGGACTTATACTGAATCTTCCTGAATATTCCCCCTATTTCAGAATCACTCAAATATTTCCTATGCTCTAGAATGGGGAAAAAATTATTTTATCTCTGTCTATTGCAATGATAAAATAAAATACAATTACATTAAAAGACATGAAGAATGAATTCTATTTTACCCTTCAAATGGGCTTTATCATAACTAAATGGTTAAGCATACAATTAGTAGCAAACCAAGAAAGCATTTAGACTAATTAGGCCTAGAGTCTAGAAGATGAGTTCACAGATTATGCCTGTTAGACAGCAATCAGGTTGGTTTGGTCAATTTAAAACAAAAAAATAAAAATACATCAACTCAGACACCAAAAAAAAAACAACAACCTGCCAATAGTTTTCCTTTTTAGCTGATGTCAATGTAGCCTTCAAGATAAAGTTGTTCTTCACATAAAAATAGAAATTATATTGTCCAGATCATATTCAAAATCTTGTAACATAATGACATTCTAACTTTGAAACAGCCTTTTCTGAACTACCTATGTGATCAAGGAAGAGAGAGAAGTAGAAGAGCATCAGATCTGCTTCAAACAACTACAGACAAGAGAACAAAATGTCTTGTTTCTACTATGTATTTAGTTCTTCTACAATATGATTTAGAACATACAATAAGATAATCACTATAAACATCTTACATGCACTGCACTCGCTTTGCATTTCTTGATTTCCTGAAGAAATCTAAGATAGCCTAATAATGTTCAAAAGACTAACAACAGCAAAAGATGGCAATGAAACACAATAACAGACTAATTACTATTCAGCGGGGAGAACAATGGAAGCATTTTTTTTCTCTAGCTGTAATCAGTTTATAATTGTGGCCCTGCAAACACGGCAACCATAAAGAAACAGCAAGAAACTCCCAGTCAGCTTCCATGTTATAAATGTAAGAGATCTTCAAGTTTTGTATCTGTGCAGCCCTGACAGACGATGGGGACCCCATGTTTCTGAGGTGGCTGCTTCCTTCATCGCCACCAGCATCCAGACCAGGTGTACAGGTTAATGTTCCACAGAAGCCAATTTATTTTTCTAAATGTTAAAATCCCATAGAGCGTGATAAATAACACAGGCTTAAAATATAAATAACTAAAGCTCAGCATCAGGAGAAAACAGCTTCTTATTTACAATGAATAACAAGCCTAAAGAAACATAAAAATATGAAAAAGGCTCTAAGCTATGTGGATATTATCTGATATAATGACTTGTTGAAGTGATTTCATTTAGTGGAATAGAAAGTGTGAGTTGCTTTCTGCTATTTCAGCCATTTACATTTTCTCTATAGTAACTTTCTAGAGAAGATCTGCTATATAGATTATGACACACAGCCTCAGAGATCAATTTATCAGGAAAAGGCAAAAGATGAAGGCTATCTTTTAATTTATTCAAAGAGTTAAATAACTAACTTGTTTTCAAACTTAAAGTTTGGAGTATGAAATGCACTATGCATAGGAGCATACCCTTAAAGACATTGTTAATGATGTTCTACTTAAAAAAAAAAAAGTAGATGACTGACAAAATCAAAGTGTCTGAAATTTACTTTTATTTAATAAATATGGAAATACTGTCCTTCCTAAAGAAGAATCTACCTTTATGTAGATTCATAAAGATGTAATAGATAATATATCCAGTCACATCAACATTTTAAATTAAATGTTGGGTATTTGGATTTGCATTAGTATTTATTCATGTAGTTGTATTAGTCACTGTATCAAATCATTGTATCAGCATTTTATTTAAAAGATTGGTTTTTACATTAAAAATTATGATGATACGTCCTACAGGTGAATCAGCTATATTTTCAGATGGTTGTGCCAAGACAATCACAGGGCAATGAGAAATTGCCAAGTCAGAGACCACCTCTGGAGCTAGGGCTGCACTAACGGTGGTGGGACCATATGGTAAGAATAGTCCAGAGTCCAAACAGGTGAAGGTGAATGGGGAGGAGCAGCAGCAATGCCTCGCGGGTGGAGATGCAAACAGGAAGACAGGAATGACTTGTGACTTGGTAGGTGAGGATCTGGGGCTCGGAGGAGAACAATCTGATATGAATGTCAGGGGTGCCAACTGCTTTGCTAGACTGCAGAATGTTAGTCAGATGCCTTTCCTGTGGGGAAGTGAGTACGAAATTTGAAATTCTCATTAACTCTTTGAGATCACTAGGGTGCCATTTGATAAATGACAGTGCCAATGTTCTAAAAGGAGCTCAAGCATCTGTTGGAATAAATGTGCATCCTAAAGTGCCCTGCTTCTTTATGTTGAGTGTTACCTCTACACAAAGAATGTGTCTGAATAATAATGACTCCTACATCTCATAATGCAGTTACTACATTAAAGCAAGAGAGAAGCAGATTGAGAGAGAGAGCCAGAGAGAGGGCGAGCGAGAGACCTATTCAGTACAGCAAACAGTTCTTAAGAACACCATTATTACATTCCTAATTTTTAAAAATACTTAATTTGAGATGTCACGTTTAGATAATTGAATATCTTCACTAACTACTAGCTTTCTTTGTCCATGTTTTCTTTGACTTAATTCACCATACAGACCTTCTTTTTTAGGATTATTATTATCTTCCTACCTTCTGGTTTTAATGCAAAGCACGGACTGCATTGGTTCACAAGAGGCAGCTTTCCCAGACCCGCCTTTTCTTAAAGTACTGCTGTAACAATGAAGCCTGCCAACTCAAGGTGGTAACTCAACGTTAAGGTCTGCATACATTCAATTTAAGCACAGAATCAAGGAAGAGACATTCTCTCTTCTTCTTGCTTAGGAAGTCTAGGGGAGAAACCAAACTGTGATGTCTACTGTCCGTTTCCAGAGTTGTGTTTAAAAGCATAGCCTGAAATGACCTTTCAAACTGTCTTGTTCATAATTATTATTTGTTGCTGCCATCAGGTGAAAAACATTCCCTTGGGCACAGCTCATGGGTAAAAGAACTATAAGGGTGGTTAACTGAATTCCATAAAGAAAAAAAAGATAAAGGTAAACCTCAGTTTTAATCAGGCTATTAATCATTATGCTGAAATTGAACACGTAATTGCAAAGACATAGTTTTTTTTTTCTTTTTTTCTTTTTTTTGGAAAGATGAAGAGATGGAGGCAGAGATACTGAATAGGCACACCTGAGGGTTGTGTGTTCTTTCTCAGTGCAAGCACAGGCTTGTTGATGCTGGGTTCACTGCAGAAATCAGGAATGCCTCATATTTGTAAATATCCTTTCAAAGGAGCTTGCAGATTATAAGTGAAGTGTTTCCAGAGTGGTGATTTAGAAGATCTGTGTTGAAAATGTTGCTATTTTTTCCAGTGCCTGGCAGACTGGTGCTCTGGAGGGCCAGTGTCATAGCCACAGTGTGCTCCTCTGTAACAAGGAACCGGGGAAGACCTGAATGGGGATCTCAGATTCTTCCAGTTCTGGGAGCCTCTTCACAATTGGACATCCACAGTGTCTGTTTTCTTGATAGGAATTTAAAAAAAAGTTTTACAGTGAATGGTTGTGTTCTCTTTTAACCAATATATACTGCCCCTGGAAGCCCAAAGTAATCAAAGCAATGTTTAAATGGTTTACCATGTATGCTCCCTGGACCACAACAGCAGCATCACTTGTCAGGGAAGATAATAGAAAGCTTCAGCCCAATTGTACAGAATCAGAAACTCTGGGCTGATTCCTCCTCTGTCCTTCAATCTAGGAAGGCTTCTTAGCTGCAGTGGAAGTTTAGAAATGGGAGGCAGTGATTGCGGGTAGAGGAAAGCCAGTGATTAAGATCATGGGCTTTGGGGTCAGACAATCTGTGTTTTAGCAAAGTGGTCCTGATTCACTGAAAAGTTAGAGGCACCCGTTTACATGGTAGGCATTTAAAGGTTATTCATTGTTACTCTCAATTTTAATCATTAATTACTCTGAACCTGATTGTCTCAGGTTACTACCATAACCCTTAGAGTTCAAGCCCTTTCAACCTGAAACACATCCACAGTCCTAGAAAACAAAGCCATTTTTCTGATTTTTTTAAAAGTCCTGTATGTAAGTTATCTGGTAATGTTTCCATTCAGGCCACAAATAGTATATTCATTCTGTCTAAGCCATTCTAGTGACTGAGGGAAACAGAACAATATCTACCAACTATCAATATGATGTCCGGTCCCAGACTGGGCCCACTTTTTCTTTGGCCCATTCTTCACGGACCTCGGCCACAGAAGATACAGGTTCTTTCCTTGTTCCTCATTCTTTCATCTTCTTTCTTATTGAGGTCCACTCTACAGAATTTATATCATGTTCTTCCCTGAAATATAACTTGAACTACACAACACTCTTTCATGTTCCTGCTAATCCGCCCATATCCTTTTTTGCCTCCCAGAAACAGAAGGGAGTTGGGAAGAGTGTACTGTGCATAATCACACCATGTGAAGCTTTGTTGGGGCAGTTTTCCCATCAGCTAGCTTCTAAATCTTTACTTGATTATTTGTTTCCTTTTTCTACTTGTGATAAAAAGTGTTCTCTTCTTCTACTTCCTTTCTGATCAATACTTTAAAAATTAAAGTAATAGTTTCCTTGGTAAGAGCTACCCACTGCCCTTTTATATTCTTTTGCCTAGTTTGGTCTGTTCTAATAATATGATAGAGTGGAAAGGTCACTGCAGTTTAGAGGGACTGTGTTCAAGGGACAGTGCTAGCTAGCACTTACAGACTTATCAGCACTTGCCACTTAAAACTCTGAGTCATGGTCTCCTGATTTAGAAAATGGGATTAATAATTAACCCTGCCCTGTGCACTCCCTACTATCCTTTTTTTAATGTTTATTTATTTATTTTGAGTGAGGGAGCAAGTAGAGCAAGCAGAGAGAGAGGGAGAGAGAGAATCCCAAGCAGGTTCCACACTGTCAGCACAGAGCCTGACGTGAGGCTCAGTCTCAAAAGTGAGAGAGATCATGACCTGAGCTGAAATCAACAGTCAGTCACTTAACAAACTGAGCCACTTGGGCAACCCTCCATACAACTCTTGAGAAGACCAAATTTTTAAAAAATGTATGTAAAGTCATCGTGAACACTGTAAAGAGCTATATAAATGCGAGTTTCTAGCATCAGTGAGAGAACTTACCAGACTCAGAGTGAAAGCAAACACAACTGGGACAGAAAAGCCATCACAAGTCTCCTTAGAATAACAGTGGCCTTAAGGGCACCTGGGTGGCTCAGTCAGTTAAGCATCTGACTCTTGATTTTGACTCAGGTCATGATCTCACAGTCTGTGAGTTCAAGTCCTGCATCAGGCTCTGCACTAACTGTGGAGCCTGCTTGGGATTCTCTCTCTGTCCCTCCCCAGCTTGTTCTCTCTCTCTCAAAATAAATAAACAAACTTAAAAAAAAGAATAACAGTGGCCTTTTAAGCCATAGAGTCAGAATGCCATAATTTGGAAAGGCTGAGCTGAATAGCTAGTAAATGATTTTAATAAAAGCAACAAATAACTGTTCAGTTTGCTGGAATAGTAGAGAAACTTGGAAAATATGATCTAAGATATTTCCATATTTGGAGGAAAGCCAGAAAAAAAAGGAGTCAACCTATCAAAGACCACAGGACTTAAAAGAACCATGGAAAGTGACTGGGAGTCAATCCTATATGAAAATGCTTATAATATAAAATAGGTTTTGAAGTTAATCAATAATGCATTAAGAGATTATGGGGAAAAATCACACCCATAGGAAATTATTTTGGATCATTAACAGCAGTATAGATTTGCATCAATTTATACAGCCCTTGAAAACAAAGCATGATACTCATTTCCCTGGGTTTTTTTTAAGTCTTGGGAAAAAATATCAATTTGGAACTTGGAAATCGCCAAAACAAAGAAGCTAAAATAAGGCAGAATGTCTCTGCTCTTTTACTACTGAAACTACCTAAGAAATGAAAAAGAAAAAAAAAAAAAAAAAAACAGTCCTTGGCACCAGCAGTGTTAATTATCTACACTATTTTTCCTTGTATGTAATCTTGAAAATATCAGCCTATTAACCTTGTAGAGTGCATTTTCATAGACATTTTGCTCAGCATGAGTTTACAACCAATCCCAAATTGTTAGTGTCAGCTCCTCAGGTTGAGTGTCTCCTAAGGTCATTTTTCCAGTTACCAAAGATTAGAGTCCTTTAGCAAAGCAGAGTCTTTAAGGTTAACGTATTGTCATCACAAAAGATCTATTTTCCAATTTAGAAGATAAATGTTTTTTATTTGTTACGTAAGAAATGATAGCAAACAGAACACAATTTACATTGATCTTTATTTTTCTTCTGAGAAACATCTTTCTAATCCATATCACTTATTCTAATATATAAAAATAGTGTTCATTTGTAACCAGTATATTATGCTGCACACTGAAACTTTGTTATTATGAGATTTTTCTAAAAATAAAAAAAATGTTACACACATATTAAGAAAAAGAAGTATCAGTGCTTGCTAATATGCCCTTAAACAGTCTTTCTAATGTGTGGTCCACAAACCACCTGCAATAGAAGTAGCTAGGATACTTGTTAAAGTACCTCAACTCCATTCTAGTGAATCAGACTGGAGGGGAATTGAGAAGTTGCATTTTCACAAAAACTGCCGTGGACTCTTACTCCCACTACAGTCTGAAACACTGTTTATCTTAGCCAATAGTTCCCAAGTTGGCAGTAAATTATGTTAAGCAGGAGAATGCATAAAAACACCAATGGCCAGCCCTTACCCCAGACCTATTAAAACCAGCATGTATGGGCTCCGGGTAAGGTTGCCACTTAAAATACAGGACATGCTTATTTAATAAACTTACACTAAAGAACTATGTGTTGTTTATCTGAAATTTAAATTTAATTTGGTATCTTGTATTTTTGTTTATTAAATCTGGAAGTCCACTGGATGGGGCCCAGGCATAAGAATTTTTCAAAACTTCCTTCTTTGAGGGGCGCCTGAGTGGAACAGTCAGGTAAGCATCCGATTCTGGGTCAGGTCAGGATCTCAAGGTTCTTGCGTTTGTGCCAGCATTGGGCTCTGTGCTGACAGCTCAGAGCCTGTAGCCTGCTTCAGATTCTGTCTCCATCTCTCTCTGCCCCTCTTCTTCTCTCTCTTTCTCTCTCTCTCAAAAATAAATAAACATTTAAAAAACTATTTTAAAAAAAAAAGCTTCCCTCTTTGAGTCAACTGAGCAGTTGATGTTAACGGTGCCTGGGTGGCTCAGTCGGTTAAGCCTCTGACTTTAGCTCAGCCCATGATCTCCTGGTTTGTGGGTTCAAGCCCCATGTCAGACTCTGTGCTGACAGCTCAGAGCCTGGAGCCTACTTCAGGTTCTGTATCTCTCTCTCTCTCTGCCTTTTCCCTGCTCATGCTCTGTCTCTCTCTGTCTCAGAAATAAACAAACATTAAAAACAATTTAAAAAAAAAAAAAAACAATGGATTCTAAACCAAGGCTTAAAAGACACTGTGATACAGAACTACAGAAACACCCAACACAACAGGGACAGAGTTGAGATACTGTAGCTCAAAAGCAGGCAAATTAAGTAATGTATTTGTTCCACCTGGAATCATTTGTTTTCCCCAAAAATTTCACAGGAATTGACTATTTTTAAATTAGGTATGTAACAGAAGAAAAGCATCAACATAAAACTTAGGTTCTATTTATGAAACCATCTATGTTTTTTTTAAGATGGTATATCCTCTAAGAAAACACTTAAAAAATGCTAAATAACATGGGAGTCCCTAAAACTTGGTATCTATGGTCAACTAAATTCTTTCATAATTTGTAAGTTGCCTTCTGCAGCCACATACTACTCTCTGGATCCCCATGATTCCCAGCAGCGGGGTAAGTAACAGCCACACCTCTCCATGATACCACTCTTCACTCTGGGGTGTTTATAAAGCAGCAGAAAATTAATGCCATTTGCTCCTCAATAAAAAATAAAAATAAAAAAGCTGGAAGCCTTCAGATATTTCCCAACTGTCCAAATGGATGGGGATCCAGATGGGAGTAAATACAGATACCAAATTATCCACAGGTTTACACAGTGAGGAAGATGAAGGTTATTGAGTGTATATGTTGCTATAGCTGGTAAAGTTGGAACAATAAAGGCTGATAAATAACAATCCCAAAATTTCTAGAAAGGTAAAATTCCCTCATTATAGTCACTCTAAATTTAAAATGCCAACATAATCCACAAATAACAACAATTTAAAATAAAATAAAATAATGAATATATCATCATTAATCTGATGACATTATTTTAAAAAGAATTTCAGCTTGCAAGATTTCTCAACACAAATGAGTTAAGATTGTAAAGACTGAAAATTCACACAAAGCTGAATTCTAATCAAATAACTGATTTCAGGGGCTAAGTAAATTTTATCAGACCATATCCATGTTATGTACTTTTGTAACTGAAGGAAGAAATTGCCAAATGGATCAGTGGAAAGGCATATGATCATTTTAAGATTTTCCCCTTATTATTTATAAGACTGTCCCACATATCAAATTTCATGGAAATGTTATAAAAAGGTAGAGGTCCAGCAAACACTTACCAGCAATCATCTCACTTTCCACAACAAAAATAGAATTTTAAAGTTATCTTTATATCTGTTATGACAGCTCCAGATTTGGTAATAATGTTCCCATGTCTTCAAAATGTGGTGTTTACCAAAGGAGGAAACATAAATGACCAGAAGATGATTGAAATGATCTTCACTGAGTTGGGCCTGTGACAATAATAATACACTGGGCAATCCAGTCATCACATTGACCTACCTGTCTCCCAGGATTTGGTGGTATTTATAATGGTAGTATTAAAATGATCACATATCAAAGTTCCTGGTAACCTATTTCCTGCTAATGATTATAACATACTGTCTAATAGAAACTTCCTGACTTAGTTTTTACACCAAGCAACTAAGTCAATATATATAAAATGCCACCTCATTTCAGGTTCACAGTATTCCCCTTTTTCCATTTTGGGTCTAGGAGAGCATTAACATGGTGATATCTGTGAATACATAGCATAAAATCAGTTAGCTAAGATTCTACTTTTAAAGTGCTCTTCAAAAATAGTAACTCCCCTCTCATGGACATTATATTCATAAATAGCAAATAAACATTCAATTAACATTCCAACAAACACTTTTGGAAGACCAATTGGGGTATGGCTCATCTCTATACTCAGTCCTGCCACGAGTTCACCATCTTGCCACTCTTCAAGACATACCTTTATAAAAGGAAGTGCTCTGTTTTCTCTTAATGGGAGAGATAATTGGATATTTTAAAATTACAATTTGTCTACTGAAAAAAATTTCAAATAGAACTGTAAACGACAGAAATGGTCATTAAACCTGAAGGTTTCCTTTCCCCTATCCTTTTAGTTATTACAGAAATGTAGTTCATTAATTTTTAGATATTCACAGTTTATAATTCCCCTAACTTTTCTATCAGTATAAAGGTTAGAATTTAATCAGTGACCATGCTAAACCTCTTAATTTTTATAAATATTTCAACTGTTTTATGATTAGCATTAGTAAAGATGGCTTAAACTGAATGGCCTAAGAACCTCATTTGTGATTTTTAATTTATTATTTACATTTTTCACATTTAATCTGGAATTAAAAGTACAATGACACATATTCTTAATTTTCAATTATTTATTTTAAATATTCAATCATCAATAACATTCCTAGCTCAAGTTAAAGTTTTTTAAAAGTTCACATTTTGGATTCTTCTAAATACCAAGCCATGCTCCATGGTCCATGAATATATTCATGAGGTTTGCAGCCAGTGGTGTGAAAATTTATCAATAACTTGCAAGTAACAGAACTGAAAGACTGCTCCAATTTGAAGTCTACTGACAACTCTCTGAAGCTAAAACCTTTCAGTCTATCAAGCATGGATTTATTCATGATTTTTGACCTTAAGAGATTCAGGGGAAAAGTGCTGAAAAATTGAAGGTCTAATCATTGGATAAAAACTACTCCTAGAACATGAAATATTATTCCAAAATCCATAACTAACATTAAGATCGTGTAAAACAACAAAGCAACTCAAAATTTACTGCCCTTTCTCTTCTCCCTCAACACCAACATGAACTTTTTGTCTGCTTAAGCCCAATACTATCTCAAGTTACATTTTTTGCCCACATTAAATGTAGGAATAAGGAGATAACCAATATTGGACAAGCCTTTGTAATGCATAAAAGTATATCAAAACACAAATACCATTTGAAAGAGATTCAGGACTGTCTTCTTTGGGGATAAACTTACATCTTCAAAAATAGTGTAAGAAGAAAATGACTCTATGGGAATAAATGACATCTTGATACTCTAAGCTCTGCATTAAAGAATGTCGCAGAATCTTTTTCCAGATTTACATATTTCCAAGTTCAACTGGTTATGCGTTATATTGAGATTAATATTTTAGAGGATTTTCTCCCATTGTGTGGTGTTCATCACCTTCAGAGATGCAAAGGGATTGGCCAAGGATAAATTCAAAGTGTATAACTAGGGACTAAGGAAAAGGACTTTGGTGTTTGCCTCTTACCAAGACAGAGCAAAGACATGAAGAAAAGTTCTGATGGACAAATACAGATCCAGATTAGTTGATCTGGAACTATAAAACAAAGTAAGACTGGGTAAATGTATAAACATTTTCCTCTACTTTGGCATATTAGTTATGCTTGTCTCATATTGATAGGTCATTTCTGTATGTTCTCCATGCCCCACTCCTAGGATTAATTTGAATGACAGGTTCAAGTCAGAGGTAACTACAGAGATGGGTATCCTGTGCATCAGCAGGATGATACAAAGAGCTTTGGCTTTTGAAATATGGCTGAACTGGCTCTGTGTCAACCTTGGTTCTTGCCTAGTAGCAACTGGGACAATAAGCAGTTCACTTCAACAAGACTAGTTTTACTTAACTGAATTCCTCATGTATAGTGTGAAGTTGTACCTAATGCAATACCAAGAGCAAACAATTGGCATTCCTAGAGAAGGTCAGAGAACTTCAGAGGTATGGGGCTGCTGAAAAGAACCTTACCCATGAGGTGAGAGTGGGAAAGTCCTCCAAGAAGGATCTGGTTTTGACTGATGGAGATCAGGAAGAACAGCAGTGATGAGAACTTGAAGCAAAAGTCCAATCTGTGTAGTCTTATTGGAGAACATATGAGAGATTGGTCTGACTGTCTCAGACATGCCAGGTGGGGAGGAAGAAGAAGGCATCTAGAGAGCTGAAAAGGGATCAAGTACACAGAAGGACCAAAATGCCAGAATAATGTCTCATTTTGACAATCTAGCCCTTTACCACCCAAAGTGTGATTGGTGTACAGAAGCAGCAACACCATGTGGGAGCCCACAGTTAGGCAGTTTCAGGACCCCTTCAGACCTCTTGAGTCAGAACCTGCATTTTGACAAACTCTATGATTCTTGAAACACTGATGTTGGAGAAGTACTGCCCCAGTATTTAACTGAGTCACCTATGATGCTAAAGGTGAAACTGAGCTCAGGAATCTCCGTGTTCAACAAACATCCCAGGTGAGACAAATAAGAGGATGGCAAATACCATAGCAGTAGGTTTAGGAATATTTATCTGATGAAAATGAGTAAGACGGATGGAAGGGTAAAGGAACAAGCAGCAGTAACAATAACAATAATGTAGTCATGATTATACCCATGCAATCGGGTCATCTAAACTGAATTAAAAGTACCTCTTTGATCTCAGTTTGGCACACAAGAAAAAAGGATGTATCCTTGGCACACAAGTATCAAGGAGCCCTCCTTGTACTTAGGAAATCCATTCCAAAGGTAGCACCTCCATCCCTTCCTCCTTCCTGGACTGCAGGATACATATTCCCCAGGGAGGAGATTCAGCTACTAGTAACTATAATGTTGCTTATGTAGAGTAAAATAAGTGTCATTTAGTAGGTATTCCATAACTGTGGCTATTGTTATTATATAATAGGAATAATTATTACCAATACCTTCGTTATGCTTCCTCACTTATCCAACCTGCTCCCTGTAGGCTGAGTTTCTTTAATTCCATGAGACTTAAGAACCTGAGTGAAACAGATCAGAAGTTGAGGCAAACTAGTCTCCTCCCTAACCCGGGGAAGTGGAAGCCAGGGTAAGGAACAGAACCTTGATGTCTCTTTCAAAGATATACATAGAATTGGAAGAATCATTTCATACGGTACAAAGTCAGAAAATAAAGACATATTCCTTTTTCAGGTTCAATAACACGGTCATCCTCAAATACAAGCTCTAACTTTTAAATTGTTTCCTTTTTTTTTTTGTAGCTGATGGCAATGATGGTAATAATGACTAATGCTGCTGAAAATATTCTACCTTACCAAATTACTTTGTGGTACCTTAAAAACCATAAGCTCTACAAATCTCATCATATCCTAATGCATTGCTTTGTACAGACCCAGGAAGGAGACCAGCCTCTGTCATTCATCAAAGTGTCCTTCCTAATGCATTCGAGGTTCCCCTTAGAAGTCCCTCAACTACTCACCAGGCAGGCTTCTTTCTCACTCCTCTGCTATGAAATCACTGCCTTTACTAGATTTCCCCCTTGTTTTTCTTATTTAAATATTTATAAGTGTAATGTAGCCATGCCCCAGTTCATCAATAGTAATCCCTCTTATATTTAAAGGCAGAGAAATGTAGAACATTAAATATTGGGTTAATGTTTCTGTCTCTCTCACTCCATGCCGATTTGTTGCTTTAGCTGGCCTCTGAGCTTGCTGTTCACATCATCCCAAATCTGCCATCAGAATATAGTTAATACTTGGAGGACATGAAACTTTACAGAATATCCAGCTTTCTGGGATCATTTAAGTAGTGTTCAACCTAATGATTTAGGGAGAAAAAGTGTTAAATCCTTCTCTCAAATGTACACCAAAATAAATTCTAGATGAATTAATGATTTAATGTAAAAAATAAATTGAAGAAAAATAGAGTGCTAATATAATGGAGTGAGGAGAACCTTTTCTTTTTTAACTTTTTAAAATGTTTATTCTGGAGAGAGAGAGACAGACATACAGACAGACAGACTGTGAGTGGGGAAGGCGTAGAGCGAAAGAGTGACACAGAATCTGAAGCAGGTTCCAGGCTCTGAGTTGTCAGCACAGAGCCACATGTGAGGCTCGAACTCAGGAGCCATGAGGTCATGACCTGAGCCAAAGTCAGACACTTAACCGACTGAGCCACCCAGGCATCCCAGGGAAAACCTTTCAAAGCATTATGCCAAAGTCAGAAAACTTAAAAGTAATAATTGATATATTCACCTGAATATAAAACTTGTGAAATGTGAAAAAGCCATAATTTATCAGCAGCATTAAAAAGCAAATAAATATCTGGGGTAAACATTTGCGACACATGATGAAAAAAGATATAACATCGTATATGGAAAAAGTTGAAATAAAAAAATTAGAAAGGAATGAAATAAATTTTTAGAGATTTAATGGCAACAGTTATAAAAAGATGTTCAAAAAGAAATATATTCGGCCAATATGTGTACAAAACGTGTTCAACCTCTTATGTGTCAAATACAATTAAAGCCACACTTAAAACTATATTATTCCCCTATTAATATCTCATACAATGCTAATGGTGTTTTATATGCTTCACCTAGCAATGCCACCTGTAAAAATATATCTTAATCAGATATAAAGTTGTTGTTTATTAAAGTAACCAACAATAGAGGACATAAATATAATGGAATACTTTGTGGCCATGAAAATTTATGAACTAAATCTATAATTATTAACTTAAAGGTAGTTCATGATGTATTGCTATATTAGAATAAAATAAGTTAATGCATAATATTTTTCTTAGGTTTTATGTAAAATGAACATAACAATATGCACATGTTTGCATAGGACACTAAAATATTCAGCATAATATCTAGCTGGTATTTAATGGGTTATTAATTTTTTCTTATTTGTATTATATAATTTCATATAATATGTATGTGTTAGTAATTATAATACATGTTAGTTAAATTTTTAAAGAAGTAAATATTTACATGGTAGGGGGAATGGGAGCCAACATACAAAGTGTTCAGAAGAGAATCCCTCCTTTTTGTTAGGTAGACAGGGCCCACTCCACATAGTGAGGAAAGACAGGCAACAGTGGTATTGTTTCCTTTGCCCTGACTCTGATTCCATTGCTTGGTCCACTTTCTCAATGATTCAAGGAAATACAGACAGTTAAATGTCAACCTGGGTTGTAACTGACTTCTAGCAAGTAAGTTTCCTAATGGTTTATTTCACTAACATAAGCAATATATGTCAATATACTATTTATATGAGTGTTCAAAGGACTAAGATATTTCTGAGTTTCCCTTGTTATGTTAGAAGAACTTTTGAGTAAGCCTCACTCCTGTGATTTCTCTGGCCAGCCTCTTCACTTGGCCTGCCAGAGTACCTGAACCCCTTCAAACTACAACCTCTCCTACACGTGGCTGTTCTCCTCCAAAGCTGGAGCAAAAATGACAGTATCACTGGAAGGTGTGCTGCAAACCAGGATAGAATCGCAAAATTAAATTTTTAAATTAAAAAAGAAAACTTATGTCATTTGAAATCACAAAGGTCAAAATGTGCAGAGAATATAATGGTGACTATAACTGTTCCCTTTAAGGAAGAATAGTGCTCTTTCATATAATCGAAGCATCATGTGAATTAAACTCAGGGACTGTAGACCATGAACTTGGTGAAAAGGAATAAATTTTCAGGTAGTTCTTGGCAGAATTTACTGACTTTGAACACGAGATCCAGACAGATATTTATTGAAGCAGGTCAAAGAGACAGGTTTCCAAATGGCCAATTTCCTGCTACTAAATGAAAATCTTCTTTGAACCAAGTGGTTCTCTTGGTGCCCATGAGGCCCAAAATTATTTTGGCTTTTCATTGTGAATTTTTTTGGGTGCCATGATTTGTTTCCCTTTAAGATGCCATTCCTGGGGCAAGCACTAATTAGTCAGGACCCTGGAACCTTGTGTCTGCAGTTCAGGGAAGTTACCAGCAGATGGCAACATTGGTTTAATGAGTAATCTAGCAGGTTAAGTGTCCCCAGACTGACTGCAAGTACCCCCATAGATATTCACCCTATGAGGTCTAGTTTCATTCTTTCTAAACACAGGAACAGTCTGTGAAGATACCAGCACTTAGAGGAAAGGAGGGACTTCTAACAATAAGTGTGTTTAAGTACCACAGAAAGTTGATTAGAAGTGAGATTCCAAATTGGTGGTTTCCAGAGGGGGGCAGGTGGGGAGGATGGGCAAAATGGGGGAAGTGGTGGGAGATACAGACTTCCAGTTATGGAATCAATATGTCATGAGGATAAAAGGTACACCATAAGGAATACAATTAATGGTATTGTAATAACATTGTATGGTGACAGATAGTTAGCTACACCTGTGGTGAGCACAACATAATGTATAGACTTGTCGAATTACTATGTTGTACACCTGAAACTAAAATCACAGTGTTTGTCAACTATTCTTCAATTTTAAAAAAGTGATGTTGCATTTTCAAATAAAAATCAAAGTTGAAAAATAATCTATAGGTATTTTTGAGAGTTCCCCAGTTACCCAATATCTCATTTTCAACTAATATTTTTTACAAATTCCATAAGTATAATTTACATTCTTCTACATCCTAAAATTCAGCCTTCTTTAATCATCTTCCTTCAAGCCCCACATGTTCTAGTTATTCATATTTAAGCATCATTCTATGGCCACCACAACTATGTAAACCAATGTCCTTAATTATTCCCAAGTGAAGATGCTGACCACTATGATCAAAAGCTATGGTCCTGGAGTTGAAAAGCCACAGGTTTGGGGCGCCTGGGTGGCTTAGTTGGTTAAGCGTCCGACTTTCGCTTAGGTCATGATCTCACGGTTCGTGGGTTTGAGCCCCGCGTCAGGCTCTGTGCTGACTGCCAGCTCAGAGTCTGGAGCCTGTTTCAGTCTGTGACTCCCTCTCTCTCTGACCCTCCCCTGCTCACGCTGTCTCTCTCTCTCTGTCTCCTAGAAATAAATAAACATTTAAAAAAAAAAAAGAAAAGCCACAGGTTTAAATTGTTTACCATTTACTTGGGCAGATTATTTAATATTGTTAAACTGCAGTGTCTCCATCTGGTATTAACAATATACCTGACTCATAGGATTAAATGAGAGAATATCTGTTTAAAGTGCTAAATTTAAAGTACTGTGCTTGGCACATAGCAAGCCCTCATTAATGATATCTATTGTCGGTACTCAAAATAAGCCCTTAATTGGGTACCTTTTCCTCCATTTGAGCACTCAGACTGGAAAATGGCAGCAGCGGACCCACCTTAGCTTCCCAACCTAATCACACCTCTGTGTCATTGCAGGACAAGACTATGTTATTAGCAAGGGGGCCCCTTCTCTGTTTTACAACTGATTTCAATTTCATCTCTGCCCTCTTGGTCAGTACTCTGCAGTTACAGGGCTTATCAATGCTGTTTTCCATTGGCCTGGTTTACCAATCCCAGGGCTTTTTCTTCACTGTCTAGCAGAATAGTGCCCCCCCTTCCCCATTCCATTTCTAATACTTTAAGGAAATTCTTACCTAGCAGGGTAATTTTTCCTTTTAGTTATCTTTCCAAACATATTCCAAACATGACCAAAACATACTGGAATGACTCTACGCAAGCATTTTATTTTCTACAAATCCCCTCAAACTCTATTCCATTTCATTGTCCCCTTCCTCAGTTTACTGTCCTACTGTAGATGGCTGGGTTAGTTAGCCAGTTGAAGTAAAAGTTATGTCATTAACCTACTGATCTCAGAACTTTACCACCTTTAAAAAAAAAGTTTGTGTGTGTGAGAGAGAGAGCATGAACAGGACAGGGGCACAGAGAGAGAGGAGAGGAAGGGAGAGAGAAGAGAGAGAAAGGAGGGAGGGAGGAAGGGAGGGAGAGGGGGAGGGGGAGAGAGAGAGATTGAGAGAGAGAGAAGAGAGAGAAGAGAGAGAGAAAATCCCAAGCAGGCTTTGCACTCTCAGCACAGAGTCCAACGTGCTTAAACTCATGAACTGTGAGATCATGATCTGAGCCAAAGTCAGATGTTTGACCGACTGAGCCACCCAGGTGCCCCACCCACCCCTTTAACTAACAGTCCCAGCTTAACGGAAACTTAGATGTAATTCCATATCACAATCCATTCAACAAAAATGCCGGCATCTTATCTTCATTGTAAATGTGCTGTTCTGTCTTAGAAGCCAACAACATCACAGCCTGAACTAGAAACAATGACCCTCTCTTTTTAGGGTAGCACTGCAGCAACTTGGCTATGGTAGCTGAATTGCCTCTACAAGGGAGAGAAGATAGAATTGGCTGAAACAAGTTTCCATCAAGATCTACTCTACACATGCTAAGGCCTATTAACAGTTTTTAGGTCTTTAGGAAGCTTAACCAGCTATCCTGCTCTGTTAGAAATTATTCTATAAGGACCCATCCCCAAATAGACAGACAGATATAGATAGATAGATAGATAGATAGATAGATAGATAGATAGATAGACAGATGGCAAGAGGGGATCCTTTGCCCAGACTACAGTCTTCTTACCACTTGATATTCTACCATAGACCTATTCTGCTACTCTTCCATTTAAAAGTCTGAGTACACAAACAGACAATGGCCAGACCATAAATGACAACAGAACTCTGACCCACAAGCCCTAAAATAATCAGCCTGGGCAGCCAAACCACACCTTATGCAGGAATTGGTCCAGAAAGGTCAGAACTTGACCAAGTCAATGATTGTGTTGTCTTTTTTATTTTTGGTCCCTGCTTCCAACTCAGGACCAATCAGTAAAAGCCAAATATGTTCCCAAAACCAGTCACACAAGATGTCCTGCCTCTAGTTAGCCTATCTTCAGCTTCACCACGCTAATAATGCCCAATCAGGGCCTAAATAGAACCATCCCTTTTTTTTTTTTTTTTAGTATAAAGCTTTCTCATTCCCTGCCCTGTCTTTGAGTCTCTGACAAAAAAAAAAAAAGTATAATTGATTATAGCTGATGCTCTTGCTAGAGCAAGTCCTGAATAAATACTTCTGTTTGTTCTCATTTGGGTAGTCTTTGTCATTCCCACAGAATTCCCAGAGGGTCCACTGAGATACCACCTGCACTGCCTGTTGCTGCTGATCCTAGGTTTTCATCCAGGGTGGTAGCCATGGACATCCCTTGTGCCTCCTGTTTGTGGTTTACTGAGTATATACAGATGCGGTAAGTTAGCACAAGCTCTAAACTCTGCTCTCTTTGCATTGAGTTCCTCAGCTATTGGCTGTGTTTGGTATCCAAGTTTTTTTTTTATTGGTTCCCATTTGTTTGACATCTTTGGCAGGCTATTACTATTCATGCCTTTCTACTTTCTTTTGTGCTTCTTGTGTTGTGCTGCCTTAAAATGTTTGTCTAAAAGTGTTGTTTATTGTAACTACTTAACAACATTACAACAACATTACACTCTCCTGTGAAGGAGAAATCACAGGGCAGAACACAAGCATGGGCCTTAGATGTCTATTCTTTGAGCAAGCATCATGGACCAGGAAGTTTTACGTTTTCATTAGAGCAGCTTGCATCAGGACAAACTGTGCTGTAGGGACAAACTAATAAAACTGAATGAGGTCCTGTTTCCATTTCAGTTTTTTGGTCCTGAGAGCTTGGCTTTCATCCATAGAGAGTGTTCTCTCTGCTTTTCTGACTGTCGGGGGCAAAGACTTTCAGGTCTGCTTTTAAAGGTAGCCAACAGGCTGGGGGCCTGAGACATGAAGTACATAAGCCCGGCTTTTGAGAAAGTCTAAAACCTCTTCTCTAAGAAAAACTTCTGCTTCATCCATGTACTCCCTTTATGATCCAGATCTTTGGCATAGCTCTCTAAGTGGCATAACTTCACCAAGGATTATTTGGTCCTTCAGAGCCCTTTCTAAGCAACCTTTGACTTGAACAGAATTGTTCATCTGAGAAGTGACTTGGGAAAGGAGTAAGATTTCTCAACCCCAATGAGCAGGATTTCTTAGATGGTGTGCAGAGACCTCCAAATGAAATTCTGTTTCAAAAATTGCTTCTTTAAAAGATTCTTTGACCTAGGCGAATGAGTAATTTGACAGACTTAAGCAACAGCTAGACTCATTTCCCTGGCAGATCCTTGTCCTTCATTGCCTCTCTATATCCCGGTTTCCTTCTTCCTCCTTCTTCTTCTCTCCTTCAATTCCTCTCTCCTCTCCTCCCTCCTCTTCCTCTTATCCAGAGCCCCACTTTCCTAGTGCTTCATCTAAGATCCTAAAATGTCAGTTGCCTCTAAAGAACTACCCTTCAGAACCAGATATGCAGGTATCTCTAGAACTTAAACATCAAATAGGAGCTGAATTAAAAGCAGTTTAATTAAGGAATTCTCTAAACCTAGACAGGACCAGCAATTATTCATAGAAGTATTTAGAATTCTTTTTAGTATGACCCATGGATACTTGACCTATATCATTTTAAAAACATGTCAGTAAGAACCTCCCTCACATGCTAAATCCTAAGTGGCAAAAGCTGATTGGACTGACCCCTAAAAGGAAACAAAAGGACCTCTCTTTCCATAATAAACCTGAAAGTTAAAAAGGATGAAAAAGTAGGGTAAAGACACATGATAGCCATACCTGAAAATTGCCAATAAGATATGATGGACCAGATGAACAGAGAAAAGATGAAACTTAGAACATTTTCAGGATAAATTAGAAAATATCTTTGGCTACATTTAAGAGTTTTAAAAAAGGTGCAGACATAACACCAACCTTTTCATAAAATTTTGTCAGTGGAGTTACACCTGAAATTGGAGATGGAAACCCCCCTCTACCTGAATTACAATATCCCACAGAACACTTCAAAAGGGTTTAGAGCAAAAACCAAACAGGATCCAAATAAATTTATGGTCCTGAAGATCAAAGAGCTAGGTAGCCCACTTTCTGATTGATCACCCACTGACAAGGACACTGGGAAAAAGACTGTCCCATATTATAAAAGAAATATAATATAAAATATAATATAAAAGAATAATCCCACAATTCAGATAAGTGAGAGTGCTCTGAGGAAGGAAAAAGTACCCAGCATCCTACCTTAACTTTTAAACATTCAAGGTGATTTAACTGTAAATATGTATAGTCAACCTCCCAGTAGAGGCAAAAGCCACTATTTATTTTTCATTTTTTAAATGTTTATTTATTTTTGAAAATGAGAGAGCACAAGTGAAGGAGGGGCAGAGAAAGGGACACAGAGAATCTGAAGCAGGCTCTAGGCTCAGAGTTGTCAGCACAGGGCTCGACGCTGGGGCTCAAACCCACAAACTGTGAGATCATGACCTGAGCCAAAGTGGGAGACTTAACCGATGGAGCCACTCAGGCGCCCCAAGCTACTCTTTATTAACCCCACCACCTTTGCTCAACCTCTTCCCCAGAGTAAACACCCCACGCAGGTGGTAGATATTTCAACTAATGCACAGGCTTTTCTTATCTTTCAGTCTTTAGCTGTAACCCTCAGTCCTTTGAATGAAAAACATTTTTTCCTACTCTGCAATACTACCTCTCCAAATTTAAAAGAAGAGACTTACTTCGAAAATGAAATTGTAATATTAAATGGAAATCAGAGTGGCTATTTCATGAGGTTCCAGAAGACTCCTCTATTTATAATCAAGATGTATCTACTCTAGATGTATCTTTGACTCCTCCATTATATTTGATGCATACCCCAGATAAAGGTCTTGACACATACATTATTTCAATTTCAATTACTGCTGTAACATATTACCACAAACTTAGAAGCTTAAGACAATTTTCATTTATTTTATAGTTTTGTTTTTTTTCCAAAAGGAGTCTTCCTGCAAATCAAAGCGTTGGCAGAGGGAAACTCCTTCCAGAGGTTCTAGGGGAGAATCCATTGCCTTCTATTTTCCAAGTTTTAGAGGTCACTTGATTTCCTTGGCTCATGGCCCTTTCCTCTGCCTCTAAAAGGAGAAGTGTGGCATCTTCAAATCTCTAACTCTTTCTTTTATTCATAGGGACTTTTGTGATTACATTGGTAGCACCTGGATAATCTCAGCTACCTTCATTGCCAGACTCAATAATTAGCAACCTTAATTTCACCTGCAAATTTAATTCTCCATTGCCATATAGTGCAACATATTCACAGGTGCCAAAGATTAGGATGTAGTCATCTTAAGGGACCTATTATTCTACCTACCACAATCTGGTACCTGACACTCTATGGGCAAACATTTCCACTGACACAGGAAAAATTATTGGAGGAGAACCTATTGAAGCTTAGATAGATTCAACCACACAGTTATCCAAATTTCCTCAATATCCCTTGGAGCCAGAAGCAAAGAAAGGCCTCTAGTTTACAGACAAAAAAGTTTTATACACAAAGGCCTTCTTATACGCTGCACTAGCATTTGTAACACTTTTCCTGCCAGTAAAGAAATCAAAGAAGACAAGGTATTGATCTATTCAAGACCTCAGGGCCATCAACAAAATTATTATCCTTTGCTTTCCATTAGTATATAACCCAAATACCAACCTATCATCAATTCCAAATGAAAACACTAGCTGCACTGTGGTGGCTCTCTGCTCTACCTTTTTCAGTATGCCTCCAGACCAATAAAGTCAATACCTTTCTGCCTTCACTTGCAGAGGACAACAAAATACCTGGACAGTTCTTCCCCAAACACCCTCCTATTCTTCCAGATTCTCAAGACTTAAAAGATATAAATTCCTCTTGCAATTCAGTTCTGACACAGTATGTAGATGATCTCCTACTTTTTTCAGAGGACAATGAAGCCTATAGAAAGGGATACATTTTACGTGCTTTCAGCCTTAGCAGAAAAGAACATAACATTTCAAAAGATAAATTAACAGTTTGGTCAAAACAGAGTCCATTATTTAGGTTGTATGTTATCTATGAAGGGGAAAGTCTCCTGATGGACTAAAAATTATGTACACTTACATTAGCCCCTGCACAAAAATGACAACTTAGAGGATTTCTAGGTTTAACTGATGCTACAGATAATAAGTTTCAAATTTTTCTGGGATTGCAATAAATCTCTATGAATTGACTAAGGCCTCTGAAATAGATCCTCTCCTTTGAGAAGCCAAACACAAATAAGCCTTGTTTAAAATCCTTAAAACAAGACTCTTTAAAATACTCCTTCCCTAGGCATTCTTTACTACTAAAATCCCTTTTATCTATTGTTCATGAGATATCTGGACAGGTTGAGACTTCAACTCAACTTTATGAGAACCATCAAAAATCTATTGCTTACTATAATCTTACCCTTGACCTGGTTGCAAAGGCTTAACCTTCTTGTCTCAGGACAATATCTGCCACTGCAGAACTTGTCAATGCTTCTGCTGAATTAGTTCTAGGTTTCCACCTTGACTCTGTGGTTCTTCACATAACACAGGCCTTACTACTGACAGAGAGCAAACCACACTTTTTAGCCAGTCAATTAACTTCTGATGAGACTGTTACTCTTTCTGATATTACTATTCACCACTATAATATCCTAATCCTGCCACTCTCTTGTACCTACCAGAAGAAGAAAAACTTTATGATTATCTTATGTAAAATAAGGACCTTCCTGTTCCTTACTCAAATTTAGTAGAGACTCCCATGGAGAACCCTGGTCTATTATTATTTGCTGATGGACTATATCTCAAAATGAAAACTGGAGGTTATCAAGGAGGAGATGTTGTCACTAATTTAAATTCCCCTTTAAAATATAGTCTTCTAGCCAACATAAAATACACTGTAGTGGAGAATTCATTATGTTTATTAGAGCTTGTCATCCAGGCAAAGACCAGAAAATAAACACATATACAGAGAATAGGTATGCTTTGGGAATAATATATGACTTTTTAATGCTTTAGAACCAAAAGGATTTCTTACTTCTGCTGGAACCTTATCAAAAATGGACAACAAGTTAAGGAACTTTTAGATGCTTCCTAGAGAGGTGGCTATTATAAAAGTTGGGGCCAATGCAAAGAGATGTAATATGGAAGCTACAAGAAATATGATAAAAGATCAAGCTACCAAACAGGCCGCCTTCACCAAGGTTATGATCCTAATTAAACCCTCAAAGGATAAGTCCCTTGAGGGATTCAAAAAGGCCATTGTGAAATATCAATTTTAAGTCTCTAAAAAAGAAGAAAGGAAAAGTCTGGTTGTACCTCTCCCTCAAATCATCTCTGGCACTCTCCATATAGGTGCTTAGAGGCACAAGATAATTTCAAACGGATGTTAGCTAAATTTCTGTATGAAACTACTCATTATGGTAGAGACAAATTGGGGACTATCTTAAATCAACATTGTTGGAGAAAATTTATAAAGGCAGTTAAAGATATTTTCAGATCATGGGTCACCTGTTAACAACACAATGCTGGAAAAACCATAAAGGTAGGACATAACTAATGGGTTGTATACAGCGTCCATCCTCCATGAGATTTGAATATATTTTAGTTAATGTACATCTATTTTTAGCATAGGCTGATACATGTCCTTGATAAAAAGCTACAGTCTTTAAAGTTACTGAAAAGTTTTTTTATTATGTGTTTCTAACTGGAGCACACCAACTTTTACATAAGTGACCAAGGCATATGCTTTATGGGAACCATTTTAAAAGAAATCTGTAAGGCATTACCCCTTTACTCAAAAACTGCATTGCCCTTACCATTACAAACTTCTAAAAAGGCTGGAAAAAAAAAAAAACAACAATGGCATCTTTAAATTAAAAGTAACAAAATTTTCAGGAACCCATGAGCCTCATTTGGGAGGCCAAACTTATTTCCACTAGCATTTATGGCTTTATGGTTCACCCCCCTCAGGGACATATCACTTTTTCACCTGTGAACTGGCAACTTAAGGACCCATTCACTTACGGACCTGTCATACTATACTCAGACCTGTTGCACAGAGATAGGACAAAACATTGCAGGTGACTCATGAAGCAAACCCAGCCTTATCACCATCAAGTTAAAGCTGTCTTCCTACAACATTTTCCTAAACACCCTCTTCATGATCTTCCACCAGGAGATTCTGACTACTGGAACAGACATGAGAAGAAAACGCTCTTGATTCTCATTAGGAGGGATCTTATCAGATACTCTTAACAAAAAACAGAGCAGTGCAACACCAGGGAGTCAATCTTTGGGTTCATGTTAACAACTAAAGAAGCAGTTCTTAGTGCTTCTAAGCAACACAACTGGAAGGCTACTCCAGTGGGGGTTCCTAAACCAAAGATTCTCAAAGATCTTATGGAAGCAGCCAGTCTTGGGATGTAAACAGCTGACCCAAAAGTTTAATAAAAAGGACATGACCTCAAATAGTAGACTGTTCTTCTGATCAAGAACTCTGTCTAATTCTTGTTTTGTTTCACCTTCTTGCCTATAATCATTCTTCTTCTCATTTTTCATAGTCCCCTGTTTGTCATCCACTCATAATGCCCTCTATCTCCTTTTCCTCTCTTTCCTAAAATTGCTAGTACAATTATAGTAAAATTTGGTAAATCAAACCTAATCATTTTATTGACATTCTTAGATTCTCCCAAATAGTAGGCACTACCCTAAATCTTACAGATTACCAGATGAGTCATCTATAACAAGATCCCCTCTGAGCAATTTTGATCTCATCAAATGAGATGGAATTATAGCATTTGCATTTGTATCCACATGAACAAATGACCTTAAATCAACCTATGACTTGGCTATTGTCCCTCTATCCAGAAAAAAGAATCAATTATTACCATCTACTGATCAAACCCTGGCTAATTCTAAATTTGAATCTCATAATCTTCACTGTATGATAAGCCAACTACTACTTGTTACCTGGAAGAGAGCAATAGGGATTCAGCACGGTAACCCAGCTAATGTAACACCTTGGTTCCATCCTCATGTAATGAAAAATTCTTTTTTTTCTTTTTCATGATTCTTCACATGACCCTACTGTTACTACTTCATTTGTGACCAGGATGCCTGGTTCTGTTTGCCTCAGACTAACATCCTGTATACTTTTAGAACAATATGCCTAGACTTTTCTGAACATGGAGAATCTAATTCTAAAAACCACTACAGCCTAAAATTTCAACTCAAACACTAGCTCCAAAATGAGGCCACCTTTGATTATTCAGGCACTCCACCTAGGAGAATCACTGACTCACTGTTTATATGAATAATCAGGGCATTGCTTCCAAAAGTAGGAATTCTATAAATAGCAAAGACAGTAAGAAACTTAACATTAATTCTAGAAGAAGTTATTACAGTATCACCTTTGCTCTAGATAGACTACACATCAGTCTCAACTCATTGGGAGAAGTAGTAATAAACGATTTCATAGCTTTATACTTCTTGTTCCTAGTCACAGTTGTCTCTGTACCACTGCTAATACTTCTTGCTGCACATAGGTCACTAAAGGAGGCAAGGTAGAACAGGCTATACTTTGTCTTGGGATATGAACCTGGATTTCTAACGTGATTCTAATGTCTTACAGAATCTGTTCTCATGACCTGACTTGGGCAATCAAGGCTCCCAACCCCAAAACATCTTACAGGAATTATTAATTGATTTTCTTTTTGTCAGAGCAATCATGATGATGGTCTGTTGCATTCTACCTAGAGTCTTAAATGTTTCTCTGCATCCAACCATTAAATGGTAGTCATAATGATACAGAAACAAAAAGTTAAAGATCTTGGGATACAATGACTATGGGAACAGCCAAACAATCCCTGAATGATGAAAATTTGGATCTCCAGCTCTCCATGAATTTGTCAACTGCTTGTATGTGAGAGAATAACCCAAAGCAGGGGCTGAAGGGCTGAATATACAAATAGACAATGATCAGACCATAATGACAACAGAACGCTGACCTACAATCTCTGTAGCAAGCCTCGGCCAGTTTCCCTATTTTCGTTCTCACTTCCAACTCAGGGCCAACCAGAAAAAGCCAGATCTGCTCCTGAAACCAATCACATAAGATACCCCACTGCAAGTTGCCCTACCCTTAGTTTCTCCATGCCAACAATGTCCAATCAGAAACTACCTAGAGCCCTAGCTTTTCTTTTCTTTTTTGTTTACAGTATAAAGTTTAACAATTTTCCTGACTATCTCTGAATCTCTGACAAAGACAAGTGGTGGTGGCTCAAGCAATAACCAGCTCCGAATAAATAGCCTCTGTTTGTTCTCATTGGGTAGTTTTCATTTGTACACTCTCCACAGACAACCCAGCACCCTAAACTTTAGCAAGTATACTAGCAATGTAGAAAATACAATATAGCTTAGGAATTATTTGTTCAGCCCTTTAGGATATCTGTATCTTCAAAAAGTTAAATATCTTTAAGCCTCAGTTTTCTCATCTGGAAAGTGAGCATAACATTATTACCTAAATAGTTGTGGAATGATGATTAAATCTGAGAAAACAGAACATATTTATCCCATGGTCTGCCACAAGAGTGTCCAATGAGCACTGTATGATGGTAATGAAGATGATGGCTTTTGTGCTTGCTATGCTCTGAAATCTGGATAATAATCATATCTTGCTATTTGCTACCTCTCACATTGATGTTAAGAAACCGTATCTAAAGTGGAATATATATTACACATACACATTCCACTGCAAATACAGTTTCTTAACACCAGTGTGTACACACACACACACACACACACACACACACACACACACAATTTCAAGCATATACAGAGAGTATGATGAACCTCAATGTATTTATCACCAAATTTCACCAATTATCAACTCATGCACAATCGTCTTCATCCATAGTCCCACAATCCTCCTTCCCATGTTATTTACTTAAAGCAAGTCCCAAACATCTATCATTTCACTTTTAATATTCCATTATGCATCATTAAAAAATAAAGACTCTTCTATAAAATATAACCATAATACCATTATCACTGCTAAAGAATTCCTTAATATTATATAATACAGTTGCTTGTACTTTGAATCTAATATGGTGAGAAGTTTAACATTGATTTATACACACTTCAATTGTTTCCACACGTTTATGGCTCCTTTTTTCATTTTTACTTTTGTTTAAAATGGTATTCTTAAAAATGGATGGTCAGTAATTGAATTCTATATTTTTGTCAAGAGGGAGAATTTGAAATAGGACTGGTTTTGTCTCTATTAATACCTATCTTCACTGCCTTAGGTGAGTTTTCTTTACAATTTCTTTATATCTAAGTAACCCAGAGTAGACTGTATAATATTTACTATTTAGCTCACTTTAATACAGTAAAAAGAATTATAGCCAAATGATACCACAGAGAATATGTATGAGGGTTCACTTAATCAGTGCCATAAATATATGTTTAAATATTTTCAAAATATTTACCAGTTCCCTCAGAAATAATTTACCTGAGAGATGATGAATTTTTGCTTGTCTGGTTCATTTGTGAGGTTCAGTTTATTTACTGAAGATTATCGATGTACAGTTACCCGTAAATTGAGAAAATATCCTGTAGGTTGCATATTTACGAAAAGTCTTTCCCTATCATTTATCATCCTCTAAACACATCCTGACCACTTTTGCCATGATCAGTTTTGAGCAATTGATTTTCAGAAGCAAACATTTGAGGGGAGTGGATGAAGGGAACTCGTTTGAGCGTTCCTGTTTTTATGAGTCAATAACTCATCTCAATGAAAAAGATTTAATTTCACCAAGATAAGTAAAGTGTCCTTTTAAAAGGATAAAAAAGGAAATATCTTACATTCATTCTAATACTTATTTTATTAGGTGCTTTTTTCTCTCTGTTCTTCTTGACACCTTTTTTTTTTCCTCCTAAACTATAGTAAATCTCACAGTATCCCAAAATCTTAGCAAGCCTTATGGGGGGGAAAAACCACATACAGTTAGAATCAGATCATTCAACTAGTGAATCAGAGTCTTTAATTCTGTCTGGGAAATAACAACAATGATGAAATGAGACAAAAATTTCTTCCTTAAGGAAAAAAATCTTTTTCCTATCTGAAATAAAAGGATGATAAAAAGAGAAGAATGTTCTAAAAATTTGACTTTTTAAAAAGTTTTTATTTTAATTCTATCACCCAGTGCTCATCACAAAAGTGCACTCCTTAATCCCTATCACCTATTTCACCTATCCCCACATCTCTTCTCCTCTGGTAACCATCCATTTGTTCTAAAAAACTATGTCATTTAAAATTTCTTCACAGCAAATATATTAGTCAAATGTCAAATGTAATTATTAACAGAAATATCTTATTTTCACCTCAAAATCAATAAAATTGGCTTCCAGATATTTTCCTTCCACAAATCTTAGGAGACATAATTTAAGACCCTTAGCGTAAGCATGTTCTAAAACCAGTTAAATCGAAATTTAAATTTCTGGGTTACTGACTTGGAGTTTGATTATCTTCTTTAAGTGAATAACATCAACTGTTCTGTTAAGTATTTTCCAGGAAGAAAAAAACAGAAGATGTAATTGAAGGCTGAAAAGATAATCTTTTCTTGCTTGTTGTCATTAAACTAATTTTTAGACCCTTAGTGACAATGGAAAATATCAAATGTCAAATTTTCCAACTATAGCAATACTGTTCTTCTTAGTTTATTTGGTCTCCCTCAAATAAATTCTGTAAAAGATTCTCTCAGTCATTCAAAAATTTAAAAGCTGTAAATTTTCATAACTCTTATCAGAATTCATGTTGGCACTATGATGAACCAAAGTAAGTAAATTTTTCTCTAGCATTAAGATACTCACTCTTACAAATTAAATTCCAACTATACTCAAATTGAAGGAAATCATATTCAGTTACTGAGAACTCTGACAAGGAAATGACAGTAATAAGGTGAATGGCATATTACCTAATATTCAGCTTCCTCATGTCAGGAAGCTGGTTCATTTTTGGCAGAACCTGAGGCAAACTTTACTCTAGTCTACAGGTATATCTTGGAATATCACTCAATCAGTGATTCCCTCCACATCCAATTATTACCAACTCCTGTCACTTCAACCCTCTAAAATTCTCTGTAATCTGCCTTGTTGCTAACACTTTAGTTCAGGCCATCCTTGGCTCTCTGCAGAATTTTAACTAGAGTAGTGAGTGGTCTGAGGGAGCTCCCTTGCTTCTGTGCCCACCCACCCAATAACTGATCCTTCACTAAACAATCAGGAGATCCATCCTCCTAGAGAACAAATGTCAGGATGGCTCATAAGCTAGTGTCACATACAAAACACTTCACAATTTAGTTTCCCCACATTTTACCACCTTCTCTCCTCTTACTCTTCCTCTATTTTCCCATCTTCCTCCTCCCTATTCACACACATATCACATCACATTAACCCTAATCTCCTCCCAACTTCACAAACACATAGCCCATTTTAACAACCTTTGAAACTACACTTGGATAGTATTATCATAGTAATATTAATATTTATTATTAATTAAAAGTATTATGGCCCACTTTAAAAACCTTTGTAATTACGCTGAGTTTTCTTTCCCATTCCTATGAACAAACTATTAATCATGTCTGAGTCTTAATCATATTAATCTCCTTGATAAATATTCACTGCTGTGAAATTGATTCTGACAGATGAACCAGTGTAATATAATAGAGATCCAATAAATAAACCACAAATATATAAGTATTCATTAAATGATACAGATGTCATTTCAACTTTATTTAATTTTAGTGGGATTTGTAGTCAAAAATTTGATGAAAATATGGGTTAGACCTTACCTCAGACAATACAGTAATATACATTCCAGAACATATTAATAATTTCAATTTTTTTTAAGCTATAGAGATGCTAGACAAAAATAAAAATCAGCATTTGTATTATATTGGAGGACAGAAAAGATTTTTCACAAGTAGGACTCTAAAGGCAGACTCAATCAGGAAAGCAGTGCTGGCTTTTCCAATTAAAAAAAATCTATAGCAGTGCTGTCCAGTAGAACTTTCAGGATTGATGGAAATGTCCTGTAGCTACACTGTCCAATACAGAAGCCACTAGCTACACATAGTTACAGGACACCAGGACACTACAAACTTAAGTAGTGAGACTATAAGATTGAACTTTTTATTTTAATTAATTTAAATTCAAATTACACTTAAATTTAATAGTCACTTGTAACTATTGGCTGCTATTTTGGGCAGCATCGATCTATAGGCTTAAATAAAAATCTATAGAAAGAAAATAAAAATACAAGCCACAAATTTGAAAGAAATACATCTGTTGATTGAATAACTACACTATATTCTTAAAACATACACTGATCTTACATAATAGTAAAAACAAAGTCCCTATTGGAAAAAAAAGTAAAGTTTCAGATAACACGCAAAAAGAAATAAAAGATAGCCAATAAATATATGAAAGCTATTCATCACTGACTAGTTACTGGAAAAATGCAAACTGAAACATACTGACAACTCTATTCTCCCTCTCAGCCCTCTCCTGTCTTCACCTCATTCCCATTAGTCAGATTTGTGTTGATCCATTCTATTCTTTTTAAAAGTTTTTATTTGAGTATAATTAGTGTTATATTAGTTTCAGGTGTACAATACAATGACTCAACAATTCTATACATTTCTCAATGCTCATCAAGATGAAAGTACTCTTTTTTTTTTTTTAATTTTGTGAGAGAGAGACAGGGAGTGCAAGAGAACATGAGCACGGGAAAGGAGAAGAGAGAATCTCAAGCAGGCTCCACACCAAGCATGGAGGCAGATGTGGGGTTTGATCTCACAACCAAGAGATCATGACCTGAGCTGAAATCAAGAGTTGGACACAACGGACTGAGCCACCCAGATGACCCAAGATGAATGTACTCTTTTTTTTTTTCACAGATAAATTTGACTTTAATGCATCTTTCTCTTCCTTGATTATTTTTATGGCACCCACCTGGCAAAAAACTCAGTCTGGGATAAATTCAACAGTCCACAGCACAGACACAAGAACTTGTCACAGAAAGCCAAACCTCTGCAGAGAAAGGTAGACCCGTGAGAGTGGGGTCTCACTAGCTCATTCTCAGCACACCCTGGCCATCCTGTATGCTCCCTTTACCAGTGGTCCCCCCTTATTTCTTTCTACACTGGCTCTTGAAAACTTTCCACTATTTCCAAATTCCAACTTTGCCATCTCTGACCTATCAGCTGCTGGTCTCTCAGCTCCCACTTCACAAAAGAAAGTAAAGACCACCCAATAAGAACTTTATCAATCTCCAGACCATATAACCTACACATTTACTACTTTTCTACTTATTCTTTATGCTTCCACTATTATTACCATGGATTCCTCAAGGTCCAAGTCTATATTCCACCCACATTCTGGATTTCACCCTCTCTTTTATATTCATTCTTTCTCTTGCCTTTTCTATTTCTCCCCATATAATAGCATCTCTTCATGGTGCATTCAAACACACCAAATTCACTCTGATTTTGTAGAGAATACATAATGCATTGGCTTATGAAATCAGCTCCAAATCCCAGTTCTGCCACTCACTGCTGTATGATCATGTTCAAACTCATTCATGTCTTTCTCCTTATCTGTAAAATCTATTTATGGTATAGTCATGAACACAGAATGAAAAAATTTTCACAAAGCACTTAGCATGTTGCTCAGCAAATGCTAAGCTCTTAGAAAATATCAGTCACTTTCACTATATTGCTAATTTTTTAACTCTCCCTGGCATCATATTCTTTCCAGCCAACCCCCATCTCTTTCCTTATATTCAGAGCAAAACTTTTAAAACTCTTTCTCTGAACTAATTTTATTTATCTTTTTGTCTTGAATTGGGACTCTTTATTTCTTTTTCTTAAATAGTTTATTGTCAAGTTGGTTTCCATATAACACCCAGTGCTCATCCCAGCAAGTGCCCTCTCCATTCCCATATCCCTCTTCCCCTCTCTGCCACCCCCATCAGCCCTCAGTTTGTTCTCAGCATTCAAGATTCTCTCATGGTTTACCTCTCTCCCTCTCCCCAACTATTTTTCCCCTTCTTCTCCCTCATGGTCTTCCATTAAGTTCCTCCTAATCCACCTATATGTACAAACATATGGGTATCTGAACTAATTTTAGATTTACATAGAAGCTGCAGAAGTAGTACAGAGTCTCATGTACCCTCCATCTAGTTTCCTCTAACGTTAGCCACGTTGCGTAACCATGGCTCAATGATTAAAACCAAGAAATTATTATTGGTGCAACACTATCAAACTACAGCCTTTATACAAGTTTTACCAGTTTTTTCACTAATGGCATTTTTCTGTGCCAAGATCCAATCTGGGATTCCCACCCTGCAACTAGTTTGTACTTCTCCTTGGTCTCCTGTAATTTCCCTTATCTTTCCAAGTCATGAACTTAACACTCTGGAAGACAATAAGTTATTTTGTAGAATTCTGTGTCCTTCACTTTGGGTATGTCTGATGTTTTCTCCTGTTACAATCTGAAAAATTCTTGCATTTTTAGTAAAAGATCACAGAAATGATAGTGTCCTTCTCAGGACATATCAAGAGATTCATGATATCCGTTTATCAGAGGGAAAAAAAATTTAAGAATTATCTCCTCTCACTGCTCCCACTTCATCTCTTTCAGCCTGCTTCTCAATCCACTGTTCACTGACTTCAGTCCCCATCAGTCTATTGAAACTGCTCTTATCAAGGACACCAAGAACTCTTTAGATGTTTTTTTTTTGTTNTTTTTTTTTTTTTTTTTTTTTTTTTTCTATGCCTTCTTGGTCCTTCACTCTTAGGCCACATGGTAGCCTCAACATTGCTGAGTGCTCTCTCTTTCTCAGCACATGCACTCAGCTGCCACAATGCCACACATGCCTGATTTATCACTGACCTTCCTATATGTTTTTCAGTCCCCTTTCCTGGCTCCTCTTCTGTCACCCTTCCTCTCAATGTCAGAGTGCTTAGTAGTAACTAGTCACTTTCCCTGGAAGAAGGGATCTATGTCTCTGGTGCTACTTGCCATCCTCATACAGACAGTTCCCACATCCAAACCTTCAACACATTTCTCTCACCTAATTTTCATACCTATAAATACAACTGTATTCCAAACATCTCCATAGGATATCCTACAGGAATCATAAACTGAACATATCCCCCAACCAATCCTAAAGTTTAGCTTTGTGAATTATACTTTGTTTTACATTTCAGAAAACCCCCTCAAGCCTATGAAGCCACTACAGATATAAACTCAAAAAAGTAGAGGGTAGGTCAAGAATGTTACCTGTCCTTTGAAGTAAATTGTTATTAACATGGTCTAAAATTGCATTAGATTTGGTGGCAGTCATACCACATAACTGACGTATATGGAGCTGACTACAAAAGAAAAATCTCCATCTTTTTTTATATAAACATATTGCTGCAGCTGTTTCCCCAGTTCTATAGTTGTACAGATAAAATTTAGGACACACTATGTCACTCTGTTGAATCTGGCCCATCACTCAAGTCTGATATATTCTGGGATCCAAACACGGTAATTCAATTATTCGTTAAATCAAGATACACTGAGCAAGCACTAAATACTCAACATTTTGTGAGACACTGGAAGTGCAGCAGTGAGACAGACTTTTAGTTGTAACCTCAATCCATTCTTGTATCCTTGCACAGTCTTACAGTTTAATGTGGGCTCCTGGCCATCAGCTAGATGCAACACTGCCCAATAGAAATACAATGAGGATCACATAGTGATTTTTAGATTTTTAGTATCCATGTTAAATGAAGGAAAAAGAGGTAAAATTCACTTTAATCACATATTTTATTTAGCCCAATATATCTAAAGTATTATCACTTTCAACTGTAATTAATATAAAAAGTATTAATGAGATATCAGGCATCCTTTTTTTCATTCTCAGTTCTTGAAGTCAATGTGAATGCTACCCTCTGAGCATTTCTCAGTTCAGACCAGTCACATTTCAAGAGTTCAGTAGCCTTGTATGGCTATTGCTATTGTACTGGATAGTTAATAGAGAGGTGTAACCATGTAACCTATCTTACAAATAAAGTATGAATACAAGTTGCACTTGCAATTTACTCCTCATTTGCTTAAAAGAAAACTACTTGTATATCAGAGTCTCTGGTATAGCAGCTTAAGCCTTAACCTAAAAAACACAAGATTTGAACAAGCAACCACATCTTGGCCCTGAGTTTGGCATCCCTCCCATATGCAAATTCAATGAGAATGTTTTCTTAATCTTCATCTAAAACAAGGGACCCAAATACAATGAAAAAGTAGGAAAAAACAGACTAGAGCTCTGTGACACACAACTGGAAACTTACATATATAGATTATAACAATCTATTAGTCAGCAGCCTGCTAGTACAATCATTCAACTAGTTACTCATCTTCTTAATTGTGTTTGCATCCAACCTATAGTTCATTCTGTCCTGTCATAATGGCTGAGGAATTAGGAGAAATTTGTTGGGCCCCACAGCCCCTCCAGTACATCTCCAACATTTCTGGGCTTATTCTGCCGCCTATGAAGGAATCAATGCACAAAAACTCCTTGATGGTGCTTTCAATATTATATTGTATCTCCTACCCTCCCCTAAGTAAATGTAATAGTGCCTAAACAATTGAGTCACTGTCATGACTACTTACAATACAGCAGAGAATAAGAATGCCAATTTTTTTAAATCAAATTAGTAGATTTCCAGGGTTTCTGTAGAATGTATTTATGGTGTGTGTGTGTGTGTGTGTGTGTGTGTGTGAGAGAGAGAGAGAGAGAGAGAGAGAGAGAGGGAGGGAGGAAACAAGGAGGGTATGTACATGTACAGCAGGATATAAGGGATACACAAGGGAACCTGTCTTAACTCTATATTTGCATAAAAAGAATACAGTTCTTTGTTTAGGTTCTATCTCACAAACAAAAAATAAGGTTTCTAAAAATGCTTCCATTCATTTTTACGTAAGATAAGAAATTCTATTCATACTTAAATTATATTATCACTGTTACCATTATTATTTCCTAGACTGGGGTAGCCAGTGCTCATCCCTCAGTGAGTCACTTCACATTTTCCAGTGGCAGACAATATAGGTGAATTAATAGCAAAGGATGTTGCAGAATTTGTTTCAATCACTGCCTTAGTATTATATATATATGTATCACAAATACACAATGAAGAAAAGAAAAAGGCAATGGCCAAAGTCACTGGGCAGATAAGAAATCAATAAATAAAACATACTCTACTCTAAAGCTTCACTGATTCATTTTCCAGACAGTCATTGCTGTCTAAAGATGGCAGCTCTCTCTTTTACCTCCCCCTTGTTGACTAGGAGGTGCCATGAAATGGGATGAGAGGACTCATTGGCATCTCAATATGTCTCATTAAAGTGCTATATTAGCCACAGATTGTGGTTTAGCCTCTGACCAGCTTGAAGGGGTGGGTCATTCATTCACTGTTTCTATTTGATATGTGACAATAATGAGTGTTATGGCACCTGTCCCAAATGTATAGAATTATTATTTTTTATTTATTTTAAAAGAGAGAGAGCACGCAAGCATACATAAACATGTGCAAGCAGGGGAGGGGCAGAGGGGGTGGAGAGAGAGAGGGAGAGAGAGGGAGAGGGGGAGGGAGGGAGGGAGGGAGAGAGAGAGAGAGAGAGAGAGAGAGAATCCCAAGTAGCCTCTATGCTAACAGCGGGGGCCCTACATAGTGCTTGAACTCACAAAACATTAGATCATGACCTGAGCCATAATCAAGAGTCAGACACTTAAGTGACTAAGCCACCCAGGAGCCCCATAGGATCCTTTATAGCTTGAGATACTGGTGGGTGTATCTTTTTTAGGGAAAAAAAAAACAGGAATATAAGGTGTTCTATTATTTTCTTTACTTTCTTGGATAGTGAGTAAAAAATATTTTGAAATATTTCATCCTTCATCAACTCTAAGCAATACCATTATATTGGATCCTTCCTCCCTAAACCATATGTGGTTAAAGAAGACAGCAAAGCTGGCTGAATGAACATTAGGAATAAAGATTCATAGAAATTTTCTACTACAGAACCCTCTCAAAAAAAGCCCTTCCTCCTCAGGACAGCAGTTTAAAAAAAAGCAGAATTTAGTATGATCACTGTGTCTGCTCCTTCATCAGAGTTTACAAAGTGATTACCTAAACATGACTTTCTTTAAAATGTACAGTAGTTTAATAGGGTGCTATTATTTTCTTTAAATTCTTATGCCTTATAAATAGGAAAAAGGGTTAGAGACATTAAACAACCTGTGCATACTCAAACAGCTAATAAGTGTCAGATTATCGTAGTTCTCAGTTCAAATCCAGAGTTCTTGCCACAACTGCTGTCAGAAGATTGCAAAAAGCCCATGCTCTTAGAAGTGTACTTAAATACACAGGACCTGGTAAATAAGAGAACTGTGTCCAAAAAAACAAAACAAAACAAAACAAAAACCTCTGACTTTGTACCATTAAATGACAACCTATAAACATTAATTTAGAAATTCAAAACTTTGAAATTGTTACACTGAAATGAAATGTTCATAGATAAAATAAGCTCTTGACTATTATATATTTGGATGGTTGAATTTAGTTTCTATTTAATTTTGAGAGTCTATATCTCTCAAAGATTAGTAGGTTAGATGTTCTATATTCCTTTGCAGATGAGAAAGCCATCTCAGTAAGTGCAGATTTGTATAACTGCACAAATTCATGTTCAAGCATTTGTCATGTACCTCCTATGTGCCAAAAGCCTGGGGAACCTGAAGCTTGCAGGCACAGTCATGACTAGAACCCAGATCATTGTTTCTCTTTTATCCAGAAGCTGGTACACACACCATGCTGTCTTCCCAAAATTTCCATAATGAGTGGGTCAGATCCCTGGTCCACTCAGAACTGTGTTCTGTCATGACAATGGTACACATTGGAAGGGATGTTTGCCATAGCCTATCAACCTCATAAAACTAGGAAGAGGCAGCCAAACATCTTCCACCTACCTTAAAAATTTGTAATAAATGCATTTTCCTTGGATTTATTTAGGTCACTCTTTTTTTTTAAGTGCCTACTTATTCATTCTAATAGAGAGAGATTTACATGTTATATAATTATATATAATTAGATATAACCATAATATTAACTAAGAAGCTATTCAATATGAAACTTTTTTTCTGAAAAGGGATATGAAAGTGGCTGTGGACTTTTAATTTCCCAAACCACACAACTATCCTTCCCAAAAAAACTTAGGAAAAAATACGCATTTTTGGTACTTTCATTTTATTAAAAAAAAAAAAACGCTTCTAGCAGTTCTTCTTCTTGAGCATTTTGCAGTGATTCCTTGCTAATGGTAATAACCAAAAATTAAAAGCTATGGCATATGCTGAATGTCTGTATAATCTCATAAATCATATTTACTGCCATTTGTTAACATGCTGCTTTAATTTTAGAAAATTCAATGACAGTTCATGAATTTTGCAGAATCTCAAAAAAAATGCCTTGATTTTATGTTGAAGACTAAAGGAATGTTGTTCATTTTAATGTATACTGGGAGGTCACATGAGATTCTCAAATGTCATAGTAAAATAAATTCAGTTAACTCTGCAGAAACATAAGGATTCTTATACAATTAGTCTCTTGGCTGGCCAAAGACAGATTAGAAATCAGGAAACATTTAGGAGCTCAAATCCAACACCTAAGATGTGCTTTGAAAACTTTTCTACACCAAGTACAGTTGGTGAAAGGAGTAGTTTGAGAGGTAATAAAGGAGGGGTATGAAGACACCTGATAATGGGCAATAGCTACCATGAAAAATGGAAACAACTGCTATATGCAAAAACTAATCTCTGAGTAATCATCTTTGTACTCCAAGTCTTCATTCTCATCCTAAAGGATAAAGATCTACCTATATGTCCAGATAGAGGGAATTTCCTAGGACACGAGTTGTCTTAGTTTGTTTGGGCTACTATTACTAAATACCATAGACTGGGAGGCTTAAATAACAGGCATTTATTTCTTACAGTTCTGGAGACTGGGAAGTTAGATACAGGGTGTCAGTGGGATCTGGCTCTGGAAAGGGTCCTCTTCCTGGCTTGCAGATGGATGTCTTTTTGCTGAATCTTCCCATGACATCAAGAGGAAGCTCTGGTGTCTAAGCCTCTTATAAGGGTACGAATGCCACTATGGGGGCTCTATCCTCATGAACTCATGTAAACCTAATTACTTCCCAAATAATCTTACCTCTTAATCCATCACACTGGGGTTTTTGGCTACAATATATGAATTTCGTATTCTGGTCACCAAACTTTAATGTGCCTAAGAATTACTATGGGGTATGTAGGAAATATTTAGATCCCCTGTCCTTCAACACTTGAGATTCTGATTCATTCCATCTGGGAGGTGATCAGAGAATACTTTTTTAAATTTTTAATTTTTTAACTTTTATTTATTTTTGAGAGACAGAGCATGAGTTGGGGAGGAGCAGAAAGAGAGGGAGACACAGAATCCGAAGGAGGTTCCAGGCTCTGAGCTGTCAGCACAGAGCCTGATGTGGGGCTCGAACTCATGGACTCTGAGATCATGACCTGAGCCAAAGTCAGACGCTTAACTGACTAAGCCATGCAGGTGCCCCCAGGGAATACTTTTAAAAGCAGGCCATAGAATTCTGATGCAAGGGTCCACTGGCCACACTGTGAGACATCCTGCTCTAGGTTACCTTTAGGCAGAAGGGATTGCTTACAAGTCCCTGTACTATGCCTGAAGGAGTGAGAGGAAATGTTCTGAGACCAGACTGTCTTATGTATGATAAGAGCCAGAGCCATGAAGCACCAACATAGGCACATCTACATAAATGCAAAATGGTGTTTGATTTGATTAATGTATATGGACTCATTGTCCAATCTCCACCACCACCTATATTTCCACGACCTTTGGAAAACCATTTTTGAGCAAAGGGAAATAAAAAAGAATAAACTTAGATCATATCCTCAGATCCAATCCCAAGATGATTTTTTAAGATGGATTTCAAGAGGAGCAGTAGATGGGAACTGACTACCAAGTGGGTAAATACAGCTGTGTGTAGGCTAATGGGGTCAGTCTAGTAAAAGAGAACTCCCTCTGAGCAAGAAATCATCTCCTTTACAGTATGATACCATGAAAAATTATCTTAAAAGAGAAACAATAATAAAACACTTGTGAGGATTATATTTAAGAACATGTGATTTTTTTTTAATTTACTGATTTACTTTGTCTTCTCAGATGAACATAAAGGGAAATCTATAGTCATAAGTGGTTCAAGCAAACAAACAAAAGATAACATTCAGAAAAAAAAAGTCACAAGGAGAACTGCTCATTCAACTGTCCTAAAGATAATGTGGTACAATCAGATAAAAACCCTGAATGGTTAAGGCTTTTAAAGAATTAACTGCGGGAGCTTAATTTTTGAAACATTGAAACCATAACCTTAACAGCTTCAAAGTATTTTGCAACACACATATTATGATGATTTTTAAAATGAGTATTGTTCACAAGCATAAGAGGGAAGCACCAAAAGAAACAAAATTATAATGCTGAGAAAATTAAAATTACTTTTAGTTTGTTATGTATTTCCCTACAAAAGTTCAAGTCATCCTTCAAATAAAGGCAACTATTGATGTTTCAAGTAAAAGGAAAATGCATGCCTTCGGAATGTTGCTTATTATTACATCAGTTATATATTAGATCTATTCAAGTTATGTTTAGTAAAAGAAAAAGCCAATAAAAAAATGAAGTATAATTCCTACAGACAACTTCTCTTAAGAAGTAAAGACCTCCTTTTAACAATCCATTAATGATAAACATGCAAACAAATTAGGCACAGAAGAAACATATCTCAACATAATAAAGGCCATTTCTGACAAGCCCACCATCATACTTAATGGTGAAAGGTTAAAACTTTTTTCTCTAAGATCAGGAACAAGACAAGGTACCCATTCTTACCACTTCTATTCAGTATAGTATTGGAAGTCCTAGCTAGAGCAATTAGGCAAGAAAAAAATAATAATAATAAAAGGTATCACGATTGGGAAGGATGAAGTAAAATTGTATCTATTTATAGATGACATAATTTTATATGTAGAAAAGCCTACAGAGTCAACCAAAAAAACCCTATTAAATCTACAATAAATTAAGCAAAGTTTCAAGAGACAAAATTAACATAATTTTTTAAAAATTCAGTAGCATTACTATACACAAACAACATAATTTTTTTTAATGTTTTTTTTTTTTTTTCTGAGAGAGAGGAACATCATGAGCAGGGGAGGGTCAGAGAGAGAGGGAGCCACAGAATCTTAAACAGTCTCCAGGCCCTGAGCTAGCTGTCAGCACAGAGCCCAACGCAGGGCTCAAACCCACGAACTGTGAGATCATGACCTGAGCCAAAGCCGGATGCTTAACCAACTGAGCCACTCAGGCACCCCACAAACAACATAATTTTTGAAAAAAATAAATCAATCCCATTTACAAGAGCATCAAAAATAATAAAATACATAGGAATAAATTCAACTAAAGAGATGAAAGATATCTATACTAAAAATTACAAGATATTGAAAGATATGAAAAAGGTACATATATTGAAAAAGATATTGAAAGATATTGAAAAAGGTACATATGTAAGATATAAATAGACTGGAAGAATTAATATTGTTAAAATATCAATACTACCAAAAAACAAATATAAATTCAATGCAATCCCTATCAAAATGGCATTTTTTACAGAAGTAAAAAATAAAAACACTCATAAAATGTATATGGAACCACAAATCCCCTAAATAACCAAAGAAATCCTGAGAAAGCAAACAAAGTAGGAGGCATCACACTTCCTGATATCAAGTGATGTTATAAAACTATAGTCAGCAAAATAGTATGATACTGGCACAGAAACAAATAGTCCAATCAAGAGCCCAGAAATAAACCCAAGCATATGTGGTCAACTAATATTTCAGAAGGGAGCCAAAAATACTCAATGGGGAAAGGATCGCCTCTTCAATAAATGGTGCTGGGATAACTGTATTCACATGTAAAAGAATAAAACTGGATTGATATATCACTCACAAAAATTAAATAAAAATTAAGTCTTACAGTTGAAGATTTAAATATAAGAAGTTGAAACCATGAAACTCTAGAAGAAGATACAGGAATAAGGCTTCTTGACCTTGGTCTTGGTAATGATTTTTTGGATAAGACATCTAAACCATAAACAACAAAATCAAAAATAAACATATGAGACTACATCAAACTAAAAACTTCTGCACAGCAAAATAAGCCATCAAAAAAGTAAAAGACAATCTATGGAATGAAAACAAATATTTGCAAACCATATATCTGATAAGGGATTAATATCCAAAATATACAAAGAACTTATACAATTCAATTCCAAAAAAAAATAATAACCCAATAACCCAATTTAAAAAATGGACAAAGAACATGATTAGGCATTTCTCCAAAGAAGACATATGAAAGGCCATCAGGTACATGAAAAGACACCCAACATCACAAGTCACTAGGAAAATGCAAATTAAAACCACAATGACATATCACCTCACATCTGTTACAATGGCAATCATCAAAAAGGCAAGAAATAACAAATGCTGGTATGGATGTGGAGAAAAGGGAATCCTTGTACACTACTGGAAGGATTATATATTGGTACAGCCACTGTGGAAAACAGTATGCAGGATCCTCAAAAAATTAAAAATAGAACCACCATATAATCCAGCAATTCTATATCCAAAGGAAACAAAAACACTAATTTGAAAATATATCTGCACCCCATATTCACAGAAGCATTATTTATAATGTTCAAAACACGGAAACCACATAAGTGTCCATCAATGGATGAATGGATAAGGATGTGGTGGTATATAAATACAATGGAATATTATTCAGCCATTAAAAAGCAAGGAAATCCTACCATTTGCAAGAACATGGAGGGACCTTGAAGGTGTTACACTAAGTAAAATAAGTCAGAGAAAGACAAATACTATATGATCTGATTTCACTTATATGGAATCATAAAAAAAATCAAACTCATAAAAAAAGAGATCAGACTTGTGGTTATCAGAGTCAAAGGGTGGGAGGAGGGGGAAATGGAAGAAGATTATCAAAAGAAACAAACTTCCAGTTAGAAGGTAAATAAGTACTAGGGATGTAATATACAACGTGAGGATTATAGCTAACATTGCTAAACTAATACATATGTACGAAAGTTAAGAGGAAATTCTAACAGTTCTCATCAAAAGGAAAAATTTTGTTTTCCTTTCTTCTTCTTTTCTTTTTATTGTATCTATATACAAAGATGGATGTTAACTAAACCTATTGTGGTTATCATTTCATAATATATGTAAATCAAACCATCATGCTGTATGCCTTAAACCTATACAGTGATATATGTCAGTGATTTTACAATAAAACTAGAAAAAATCAGTCCTCCTAGATACAAATCTAAATTGCTCCTGTTGATGATTCTAGCAAAATATTACAAGATAAAGGTAGGACTCAGGTAATACTATAAATTTTTTTTTTATTTTTTTAATGTTCTATTTATTTTTGTGAGAGAGAGCATGAGCAGGGGAGGGTCAGAGAGAGGGAGGGATATACAGAATCCAAAGACAGACTCCAGGCTCTGAGCTAGCTGTCAGCACAGAGTCCGACATGGGGCTCGAATCCACGAATCGTGAGATCATGACCTGAGCCAAAGTCGGACGCTTAACCTACTGAGCCACCCAGGCACTCTGACAATAAAAATGTATTACCCAAGTTCTAGGTGCCTAGGCACTTGCTATCACTGGCACACTGGAGGGCAGTTTGATAAACATAAAAATGTTTGTAATCATAAATTATCACTGAAATTAAACTGAATATTTGTATATTTAAAAATTTATTTAATTTCTTTGAAAAGGTGAAGGTTTCCAAACATTTAGATTTATCTTGGATTTTGGCCCTAGGTTATTTGTAAGTGCTGGTCCCAAAATGCCACAAGGCACAGAGAAGGATTCCCTCTGGAAAACAAAAATTAGGTGGATGAGCTCATCTATGAATCCTAAATATTTCTCTAAAACTTTAGGAAATTAATTCAAAGGGCAAAAAATAGGTTGCTTTAAAGCAAACAACTTCAAAGGGAACACAACACAATTCTCTGCTTTAAAAACACACACATAAACTCATATCTAAAAGTATTCAAGGCCAGAATACTTGTTCAACATCTAGATACAGGCTGCTAAGACTGATGAATGAGAATGGAGGCAAAAGAAAAAGCTCACGACCACTCAAGGGTATTATCCTATAGCTTTAAAAACATTCCTTCTTTGGTTAGCTTATTCCATTTTAATTCAAAGCATTATACAATCACTTGTTTAATATAATGAAAGAATTATATCAAAATCTAAGCTGAATTCCACATTACTGAAGCTCACAGAGAATGAAACATAACCTTCCTAGAACCTTTCATTAATTTCCTAGCCAGAATTATGTCCCTGCAAAAATTTTTTTAAAAAAAGCTGCAGGAGCCACCAATGATGACAGTTAACAGATCAAACTCCCATATACTGATTGTATGTAAGAAAAATAGTATAAACATTAAGCAAATAAATAAAGACAAGAACACAAGAATTCCATGGGGGAACTACCAAAGAAAGATGAAAACATCCACTAAACTTTGAAGCAGAATTCCTAATTCAAGTCTGATCATGGCATTCCTCTACTTCCTATGCAATTTACAGTGAAATTAAAAGTCCATGACATTGCCCACATTGCCCTACATCAGCACTCTATTGCCTTCTTCTCCTACCTCAAACTTGTGCAGGCCACCTCCCCAGCCTGGGCAACCAAAGCTCCCTCAATCATGTGACCCAGCTCACACACCTGTCACTCCTTCTATTGAGTCTTGCCTAAGCCACATAATCTGGCACCCATTTTCTTTCAGAGTGTACTTTACTTTTCCTTTGAAACATTATTAGCATGTGTGATTACACATTTGTGTGATTATTTAATTTTTCTCTTCCTGAGGGCATATATATGGTGAGTAGCATAAACACTCAATAAATGCTGTTAAATTAATGAAATCCCAGGTCTAACATTTATTAGTGGTATGTTATTTTAGACAAGTCATCTAACATCTCTGAGCTTCAGTTTTCTTATCTATAAATATGGGCAATGACACCATAACCTGTCCATATTTTGTCTGGGCTATATTTACAAAAACATTTTGCAAAATTGGAAAGTGCCACTCAAATTTAAGGCATTATTACTTTTATGACATTAAGATCATAACCCAAAGAATGGTTTCATTGACCATTATAGTCTTCATTTAGTTGCTAAAACACTGTATAGACATATCCAGAAAGATCTCATATTTAATACTAATAAAGTTTGGTATTTAAGGAATATTATAGTCTCTGAATAAAAATGAATGATTCTTTGCAATTTATACCTAAAGTTGATATCACATTAGGTATCTCAAAACTCTGATTAACATTATTTCCTTTAATACAACTTTTTTCTTTAAAAAGAAATCAAATTGGTATTACTTAAATTTCTATTTATGTGGATTATTTCACCAGCTTAGAAAACAATAGGGGCACCGGGGTGGCTTAATTGGTTAAGCATCCGACCAGCTCAGGTCAGGATCTCATGATCTGTGAGTTCAAGCCCCACGTCAGGCTCTGTGCTGACAACTCAGAGCCTGGAGCCCGCTTCTTATTCTGAGTCTCCCACTCTCTCTGCCTCTCCCCCCTTCATGCTCTGTCTCTCTCACTCTCAAGAATGAATAAATATTTAAAAAAAGAAAGAAAGAAAACAATATAGGGTGCATGCCACTTTAAAATTAAAATACACCTTGACATGAACAACTATTTGCATGAACATGAAAATTAGACATATACTTTATGTACCAAAATGATATGACTATCCAATCATAAGTAGACTTACGTCCAAGCTATTTTTTTAAGAGTGGAGATTCATTTATGCTGATCTATGCACAATTCTCACCTCATCCCCACTTCAAATGGCAAGGGAAGAGGATCTTCGGTCCTAGGGCACTTCTATCAGAGTGAAGGGAGCCAACAAGTGCCAGACAGAACATGACCATGGTCTCATCTTTTCTATACCTCAACCCACCGGCCTAATAGCCCCAGACAGCAAAAGATTTGTGAAGCTAAAAGAATTTACTCCAGTCTGGATATTTTGGGGATTTGACTCCTGTCAGGTATTGCAACAAAGTCAAGTGATTTCAATTTACCAAGCAAGGACAAGAAATGGTTTCAGGAAAAACCAAGGTGATGAACTATTGAGCATTCAGTTCATTAACTGTCATCCATCTTGACATCTTCATCTTTCAAGCAGTACTGCAGAAAAACAAAGATTGTACTTCCACCTTTAAAAAAAAATACAAGAAGGAAACTATATCCTCTTAAAGTTAAAGGGACCATGAAGGCTATTTCAAATGGATTATGAAAGATAACCATTGCTGCAAAAGTGAAAATTTTGATAGATGCTCGATCACAAATACTACCTGTGCCCTTAAAAGACAATCTTAAAAATAATATAATTAAAAATATGTACTGAGTGAATTGCTGGAGTAATTTTTAGCTTATTCTAATTTGATGCATTCTGCATTTTAATATGCAGTAGTGGTGATATGCCAAATAACTGACCTTTTAGAAATAGCATCTTGGAAAAAAGGCCCAAGAGAAAAAAATGTTTTCCTGAAAAATCAGCCAATAAAACATGGGCAGTAAGACTCCAGTGACATGGCCAAGTATTGGTAATATCACCTCTCTTCTTTGGTTTCTCTGCTCTGCTTATTCAGCATTGAGGTACTGAAACTCCAGGGTTTTTTTGCACTTATAAGAGTTTTCTGGAATTACAGAGTAATGGAAGCAACCAAAGACATTAAAGAAGTGGTTCATAACCTTCCCCAGCCACTATCTCTTACCAAGGGGAAAGAAACTGCTCCATTTCAAGTTCTTAGAGATCCCTAGAGATAAAGGTGAGATGAACATCTTGCTGTACTTCTGTTTTCCACATACAATTTTATTAACACTAAAGCCATTTATAATATTGCACTTGAATTCTTTTTCCTTAAATATTCAAAGAATAGTCCTCCTTTCCTATAGATACTAATAAACAAAATAAAACAAAAGCCCACTCCCATGTCTCCCCCTTCTGAAATCTCCACTCAAACATCTAAGTCAGACTGTGAAAGAAAATTTTAACTCAGCTGCTATTTTGTATTGACTAAACCACATGGCCTAAGATATGGACTCTCAGAAGGCTCTATGGTCTTGAGTCATTGGGGAACTGAGCAACTACCCAGGTACTGCTGTCCCTCAGGGAAAGCCCAAGGTTCAGGTGTTTTTGGTAGTTGAAGAAAGTGTTCAGTATCCAATAAGTGTCTAATTCTGAAAATTATTTCCAAGGTCTTCAGCCTGAAAGTCTTCAACATATTATTAAAACTCTTATAATCATCATAGTAGTACCACTACTCCTCCCCACTCTGATATATTGCATAATTCTGGCCAGGCACAATATACCAGGCACATTGTATAAAGCAACTCCTGTAACACCTGTAAAAACTGTATAAGGTTGGCGTTATCTTCAATTGATAGATGAGAAAACAGAGGCAGGTAACATGCTCTAGGTTTTTGCAACTTAAACCACGATCCATGAGATAGCAGGTGTACCACCACCTCTGAAATTATAAGAGCAGAATCTCAGGTCCAACCCAGAAACTGAATGGGAATCATCATTTTAATAAAATTTCGAGGTAATTTATATGCATATGAATATTGAGAAGAGTTGCTTTAGGTAAATAAAATCATTGAGATTTATTTATTTTTTAAATGTTTTATTTATTTCTGAGAGAGAGAGAGAGAAACAGTGTGAGCAGGGGAGGGTCAGAGAGAGAGGAAATACAGAATCTGAAACAGACTCCAGGCTCCTAGCTGGCTATCAGCACAGAGCCCGACGCGGAGCTTGAACCCACGAACTGTGAGATCATGACCTGAGCCGAAGTCGGACGCTTAACCAACTAAGACACCCAGGTGCCAAAAATCACTGAGATTTAAACTCCAGCTCAAAAATCCAGATTTTTTAAAGTTTATTTTTATTACTTTGATAAAGATACAGAGAGCAATTGGGGGAAGGATAGAGAGAAGCAAACAGAAGAATCCCAAGCAGACTCCATGCTGTTAGCACGGAGCCCAGAGTGGGGCTCAAACTTATAAACTATGAAATCATGGTTTATAAGAGTCAGAGGCTTAACTGACTGAACCACCTAGGTGCCCCCCAGAATCAAGGTATTAAAATAGTCTCCTCTTGAGGCACCTGGATGGCTTAGTTAGTTAAGCCTCGTACTCTTGATTTTGGCTCAGGTCATGATCTCAGGGTCATGAGATCAATCCCCCTTTTGGGTTCCACACTGAGTATGGAGCCTGCTTAAGATTCTCTCACTCCATCTCCTACTGCCCATCCCCCCCCCACACACAAATATTTAAAATGGTCTCTTCCTGATGATGCAATTACAGCTAAAGGATGAAAAGCATTGAGTACATTTACACTTAGGCATGATTTTTTCATTAGCTGACAAAACTTGATACTTGATACTGAGAATTATAAATTCTGGAGGAGAAAAGGGTAACTGGAAATCATAGAGACAGTAGATAGCCTTGGTAGGAGTGTACAAGAAAACCACTGGGAACGCTCATCGGGCTAAAAGCACCCTTTGTCCATTTCACAGTTTGGCTAAGGACTAAGGACTGAGTCTCTTAGTAAAACTGTTCCAGCTCACCTAAAGTGGTCTCTGACATTGAATAACCCTAACAAGAAGCTCAAGCAGTCCTTAAATGCATAAGATCACTTTCTCATGAATCAAGTCATTCTATAGCCTGTGCATAAGAATCCAGAAACATTCCTTTGCTTAATGTACATACTTCCTGTTCAGATTCTTACATCAGACAATCAGTCCAACACTGAGCTCTCTAGAGATATGAACTACTTCATGATATCTGATAAATGGAAATATCTGTATGAGTGGGAAAGTTTTTAAATGCAATTTTGGTTTTTCCATTATGTATAATAAATCAAACTATATTAACCAATCAAGCATCCATCTGGGATCTGCTGTGATGAAATTAAAGCCTAAAAAGTAATCAACATATGTTATTTTTATGTGAATTAGCATCTGCTCTTAAAAAATGTCCCTTAAACTTAAGTTGGTTACACATTTCTGCTACAGTCTTATTTACACTATCAAATTTTTCTAAGCAAATCTTTTTATTTCCCAGAATAGAAAGGTATACTGTAGGCATCCACAATTCAAATTATCATAATTAGCATTATTTCTATTGCCTTTTCATTAAAATCTAACTAGACCCTATTATCTTTCCTTCCTTTTATTACTAGAATATTTAGTGACTTTTATAGTACCTAATTTCTTTAATACATTAATGAGATATTTTTACTTTTTCTTGGAGGAAAATTTATTGCTATTCTTAAGTGCATTTGTCTTGTTCATTATATTGTGCTATTGTAACCATGTGTCTCAAAGAGACACCTGTGTTGTAACAATATCTATACCTTTGAGATTCTTTGTTTAAGAATGAAATTTTGGGGGCACCTGGGTGGCTCAGTCAGTTAAGCGTTCGACTTCAGCTCAGGTCATGATCTCACAGTCTGTGGGTTCGTGCCCCACATCGGGCTCTGTGCTGACAGAGCCTGGAGCCTGCTTCAGATTCTGGGTCTCCCTCTCTCTCTGACCCTCCCCTGCTCACGCTGTCTCTCTCTCAGAACTAAATAAAAAAAAAATTAAATAAAATGAAATTTTGGCTACATGGCTTTTCACTATGAAAATTTTTCCAAATACCATATGTATTTTTAATATAAATAAACCGTAATACAGGACAACTCATTTTTGAAAGGAAGATTATAATTTTTCACCAAACTTTCATTCTAATATTGGAAAGTATACACTAATTTTATGTCACAAATGAGATCAGAGCAGATGAGATTAGAACTTCTGTTCATATAATCAATATTTACTCTAGCTCCTATCAGGAAGATCTGAAAATGTAATAAATAAGATATATTCTTTTGGGATTAAGTAACTGTGTATGTGAAGATTAAAGGCATTGGCAGTGCTTGCAAATGAAGTCCTTTATTTTCTGTAATAGAATAATACATGCATTGATTGGCATTATGACTGCTTTAAAATCTCCTGGCATGAGCCTTAGCATGTACTGTGTGGTTAACTTTCAGGCACAGAAGGCCATTGGGTACTATTCTGGTCATCCCCTGCTATATAACAAACCACCCCCAAAACTGCATGGCTTGTAACAATTTTTTATCATCTCTTATACTTTTACAGGTCAAGAATTTAGGAAGGACCCATCTGAGCAATTTGTCTGTGCCATGAGACACAGACAGAAGTCACTGGATGGTATTCAGCTGTTGGCAGGCCTGCTCCAGTGGGGGTCAAGCTTCACTTACATTTCTGGAATCTTGGTGGAAATGGTTAGAGGAGCGGGCTGAGCTGGACAGTTTGCACCATCTACATGAGGCCTCTCCAATGTGGTGGTCTCATAGTAGTCATGCATCTTACTTAGCAGGCTAGGGTTCCCAAAGAAAATGTCCTAAGAATTCGGGACAGAAAGTGTAAGGCTTCTTCTGATGGTCTCTGAATTCCCAGAATGTTATTTCCACTACATTTATTGGTTAAACAGGTCACTAAAGTCAGACCAAATTCAAAGGGAATAAATTTAAACTCCACTCCTCAATAACAGGAGTAGCAAAAACATGTGCAGACATCTTTAATCTACCACAGGTAACCACTTAGATCTTTATGTCCTTCTTTATCCAGCTTAATAAGTGGAGTTGGATGTGTAGTTAAACAAATAAAACTAAAGATGTTATATATACACATATATACATAGTATATATAGAGAGACAGGGGGAATATAAATATAAATAAAGATATACACACACATTTAACAGAGTAAATCTCCAATTCAGTATGATTTAAAGTAGCTCCAGGGTACCTGGGGGCTCAGTCTGTTAAGTGCCCCACTCTTGATATGAGCTCAGGTTGTGATCTCACAGTCATGGGATCAAGCCCTATGTCAGGCTCTATGCTTCTAGCATGGAGTCTGCTTGGGATTCTCTGTCTCCCTTTTTCTCTGCCCCTCCTCCACTTGTTCGTGCATGCTATATCTCTTTCTCAAAATAAAGAAACTTAAAAACATTTTTTAATTAGGAAAATAAAGTAGACCCCACTTTTCTAAATGTAAGTCCCTCTTTGAGTCCAGTCCTCGAAAATAAGTTGAATAAGTAATACAGAATAGTAAATTGATTATCCCCAAACCAATCATCCACATTAAAAGCATATATTTCAACACCACTATCCATTTTTAGTTTACTTCTCTTCTTTTGGCCATTTGTAGCTGTTTGGCACATCTTTCAGAGGCTGCTAAGGAAGACAAAAATGAGATACTATAACCTNTACACTAAAAATTGTTGGCAAGGATGTGAAGCAACAGAAACTCCCATTCATTACTGGTGGGAATACAAAATTGTACAATCACTTTGGAAGAGAGTTTTGTGCTTTATGATAATGCTAAACATAATCTAAAGATAGATTTGGCAATTGCTGGATTTAGCATGATGATTTTAAAACTATGTACATAAAAACATACATATGAATATATTTTTTATAGCAGCTTTATTCATAATCTCCCAAAACTGGAAGTACATGAGACGTCTTTCAAAATGTAATGGATAAATAAACTGTAGTACATCCACAAAATGGAATACTCTTCAGATATAAAAAGAAATGAATTATCAATCCACACAGCAACCTTGATGAGTATTAAGTGCACATTGCTAAGTGAAAAAAGCTAGTCTGAAAAAGCTACATATTGTATGACTCAATTTACATGAATTTGGAAAAGGCAATCAATCAGTGGTTACCAACAGTTTGGATAGGGGGAAGTGTTGAATAAGCAAAACACAGGTGATACTTTTGGTGCTTTGAAAGTATTGTGTATGGGGGTGCCTGGGTGGCTTAGTCGGTTAAGCGTCCGACTTTCGCTTAGGTCATGATCTGGCGGTTTGTGGGTTCGAGCCCCGCGTCGGGCTCTGTGCTGACTGCCAGGTCGGAGCCTGGAGCCTGTTTCAGTCTGTGACTCCTTCTCTCTCTGACCCTCCCCTGCTCACGCTGTCTCTCTCTCTCTCCTAGAAATAAATAAAAATATTAAAAAAAAAAAAAGAAACTATTGTGTATGATATTGAGGTGACAGACACATGACACTATTCATCTGTCAAAACCCACAGATCTTAATAGCACAAAAAGTAAAACTTTAATGTATGAATTAAAAAATATACATATTGGGAAGTCAGGGGATCCCAGTATGGAATGCAGACTGTAACAAGAGAATCTAATTGTATTACAACTATGCAACCTCCCTGAAGGGGGTGAGGTTAGCTGATGGTGATAAAAGTAACTTTGGAAATTACTAAAGAAAAAAGGAACTGCACCTAAGCACTGTATTCTAGTTGATAAAGTTGTTTTTTATGGGGTACAGGTTAATAATTCTGAAATCATTATACATGGATGACGGTGGGAGCTCACTGTTGAAGTAGAAAGTTATAGATAAATAAAAAGAGGAAGCTAGAAGGATCCATATGATGATACACTGAAGTTTGAGACATCAATATGAACTCACATTCAGTTTAATATAGATGCAGATGGGTAAATAGAGAAATAATTATAGATACATGTGTGTATAAAGGTTTGCATATATCTATGTATTTCCAAGCTCCATCCACTGACTAAGAGGGTAATAACAATACCCCCAGTAGCAGTAGGCACCCCTAGTACCCAGAACTTGGTTTCAAATTTCATTCTCCAAAGAAAAGAACCAGAGCTCTTCAGAGAAATGACTCATTCTAGTGATGTTAGGAAAGGCACTTAACCTCCATGGTCTCTCTTTCAAAAACCCATAACCCCAGGCTAATCATAAAAAAACATCAGGAAAACTCAAATTGAAGGACATTCTCCAAAACACCTTACCAGTTTTCATCAAATTGTCAAGGTCTTCAAAAATAAGTCAACTCTGAGAAACTGTTACCATCTAGAAGAGGACATGACAACTATATTTAATGTACAGCTCAGCACAGAAAATGGATACTAAGTAAAACCAAAGAAATATGAATGAAATGTGATCTGTAGTTTAAAAAGAAATGTTGCTGGGGGGAATAAATAAGATAATTACTATAAGAAGGAAGCTCACACACCTGTGTTGACAGAAAAATTTAGGTATGACCAACAAATTGTTTAACTATGAAACCTTTTTGTGATATATTGTTAAAAAGAAAGAATACAATAATCTGAAGAAAAGATGGAAATGTAGTTTTATCTGCCTATATTGAAATGGAATAGAGAAAAGAATACTTTCTGGAGAGAACAAAAGATTCTCAAATGCAAGGGGAGACTACAGACCCAGCACAGCAACAGACCCGGGGGGTTGGGGGGTCAACCAGAACAGCCTCATGCAGAAGAAATGAGGATGAGAGTCATCAAAAGGTATTTAAGAGGTTATAGGTTACTGAAAACCAGGATGGGCCTTTATTAAGTCTCTATCTAAACCTGGAAGCAGATGATTTCTAAGTCACAAACTGCTGAGAAGAAGCACTCCCACCCAAAACAATACAATAAAAGGAAAAGGGCTTAGTAAGTAACACTTAACCTCTGAAAGCAAACAGAGAAAGAGAGAGAGACAGAGAGAGAGAGAGACAGAGAGAGAGTGAGAGAGAGAGAAAGGTTGAAAGTAAACTGCATACTGTGGTGCAGCAATAGGACACTAATACAATTGTGAAAAATGGATGGAGAACTTGAAAGAGAAAAATAAAAGCATTTAATTTGCAAATAGTTGTTCAAGGAGGACAAAAATTATATTGAAACTTACAGATATATTATAAAAAAGATAACTGTCCATAACACATAATTCTTAATTAACTTAAGAATTATTAATTAATTCTTAATTAACTTAATTCATAATTCTTAATATAACTCTATCAAATTCATAACAAATATGCTACAGGTATTGTTTGGAGTATCAGCCCTCCTACTATTTGGTTAATGTCAATTCTGGCAGATGTGGACTTCAGTAACTAGCACAGCGCCTGATACAGAGTAGGAGCTCGATAAGAAAATAACTCCATTATATAAACTAAATGGGGCTATAAAATAACAAAGCTCACTATCACATATGGCATGTGAGATTGGGTACATTAGTAGAGGAAGGAAGAGAGAAGGGAGCTAAAATTAATTGGAATAAAAATAGAAGTCAAATTGAAATCCAAGTGGAAATGCTAATGCATTCTTAGTGAGACATTTTTAACCATTGACAAAGCTTCTGAGTTTCAGTTGGGTCTTCACAGCATCTTGCAAAAATGCATGGCAAAGAGACAGCTGAACACCCACCAGCTAAAGCTGGGCTATGATTGTTCTGGCAAACACATAACCCAGAGTAAATATTGTCTTGCATGAAGATATGAGGAGGTGGATTAGGCATTGTAATTACCATTTGCTGGGTATTCTTTTTAAAGATTTAATCATTTAGACGAGACTCAGCATCACTAAAAAAGAAGTCAATATTTCTGTGAGCGAGGAAGGAAATGGTACTGATGCTTTTCTTCTGTTCAGCTATTACATATGCCTACCAAAAGTCAACTTTACCTGCTAGTGATTTATTCAAGACAGCACAGAAAAAGAATCATGAGCAGTAACTTCTTTCAGTTCATTTTCTTGAACATGTTATGTTCTCATATAATATTGATCAAAAGTGTAATATTAAATAGAGTAGCAATTTGTAAAATTACAGAATAGTATTGCTATATTATCTTAATTTTATAACCAGCACTCAACCACTGTCCTTTGTGGCATATCTAAAGTATTCATGTGGAGATTAACAATAGCAAAGGCAGAGTCTGATAGTGTAAGGCCACAAGTCTAAACGTCTAAACCAAACTGACTCCATGACAGGCTTTAAGTTTCCCCTCTGAACTAGAAGGCCTGAGTTTCAGCTTTCCCGAAACTATCAGGCAGTTACACATTGCCCAAGGCAGGAGAAACCACCCTTGCAACACCCAATCAGGAAAGGCCAGCGACCACCCTCCACATTACTAAGGGAGAGGCCTGGAGATAGAAACTATAGATAGGACCCTGTTACCTAATGTTAAAGTTAACCTGTTAGTTGCCAAACAAGACCCTAGGCTCGCTCTGTGATTGGTTGAATTTAAAGGTACTCTAAATGTTGTAATTGGATCCCACCAAAAGTAATGAATACTCTAGACAATGTGTATGGTCAAACCTGCTGTCAATGATGTTGAATTATTATGATTGGATCACTGTTTCCATGTCACAACTTCTGTAACTCCCCCGTCTCAAACCCCATAAAAACCCTATTCTGCCCTTGTTCGAGGCTCTCAGCATGGACCCATACGCTGGTGAAGCCTGTGAGCCTGAGCTTAAGCCCGTAATAAAGTCCTTTGCCTTTGCATGCGTGACTCGGTCTCCCTGGTGGTCTCTGGTCGGTGAGGATACTGCGATCTGGGTATAACAATAGCAGTTTTCAGAATATGACTTCTGTTAATCTTCTCCATGTCAACTGGCATCTATGACATAAATTCCTTTAATCTTAGTTCCTGACATTAAGCATTTGTAGAACAACATCTTGAGACACTGATTAGCATACTATTCTTTTGAGGTGGCAGCCCTAAATTTTAGTATACAGAAGATCGCCTGGAACTTTGGATTCCTGGGCCCCATCAGAAGATTTTAATTCTTTAAGTCCAGTATGGGGTCCAGAAACCTATATTTTTTTAAACAAGCATTCTGGATGACTCTAAACCATAGGATTGTGGTTCTGAACCATTTTTGCAATTATGTAAAAATCTTCCTTTCCTTAAATTTCCAAGCTCTAATGTACTTACCTCTTTCAGTCTTCAAAATAATTTTGTGATTTAGGTATTATTATTAGCCCCACTCTGATGAAGATGTAAACGGTTAAGTCACTTGCTGTAATAGTCCACTCAGACTGCCATATCAAAATACCGTGAACTGAGTGGCTTAACAACAGAAATTTATTTTCTCACAGTTCTGGAGGCTGGAAGCCTGAGATCAGGGTGCCAGCACGGTCTGGTTAATTTAGTATCAGGTCAGAGCTCTTTCTGACTTGCAGATAGCTGCTTTCTTACTATGTGCTTGTATGGCTTTTTCTCAAGTATGTTCAGGAAGAACTCTTCTAATAACGCAACTGATCCTATCAGATGAAGACCCTAACCTTATAATCTCACTAAAAGCCCTATCTCCAAAAAAGTCATGTTGGGGGTTAGGGCTTCAACATAGGAATTTGCAAATTTGGCGGGAAGGAGTGGGAGGGTTGAGAGGGGCGACAAAATTCAGTCCACAGCACTTGCCTATTACAACTAGTAACTGAGATCCAGAGGTTGCACCAAATTGGCCTGAGTTCAGAGCCCATACCATTTCTACACAACTTTGCCACTGTTCCCCTCCATCTGGGCCATTGGCAAGAAATCGTGACTGGACCTCTCAGCAATAGGGGCATGGGAGCTAACGAGGATGAAAAATCATACATCAATGACCTGAAAATTGATTTTAACAGAATCTACATTATTTCATTAAACTTTGAAGACCACATTGTATCTGTTGGCCATGACTACTTTGTTCCTGCTAATTTATCACTAGTGAATTATCTATCCTCATGGAGAACATTTAGACTTCAAAAGATCATGAGAGGGTAGGCATGCATTGGAGAGAGGTTTATGCTGAGGGTTGAGGCCCATATATGAAAGGAGATGGGAAGAAAAAGTGCAGAATGGATGGGCACAGGGGAGGATAGATTATTATCACTGACTCTACTATTCTCCCTATTGAAAAAAAAGAAAATAATAATTATTAATTTTCTCTCTTAATATATGGCTAGCACTGTAGAGTATTTAAATATGTACACATTCCCTACATAAAAGATGTGATACATAAAATATATATATTATATATACATTATATATCTCCTCATAAAAATCTTGAATATTGTATATATAATTAGGGCATAGGAAGATCAGTTAAGTTGCCCAAGTCATACAGATACTAAATGTGGAACCAGGAATCACAGCAAACCATGGAGAAGTGAGGCATGATATTTAACATTTAGGAATTTGTCAAGGAAACTTTGTAAAGCTATTAAAACTCAAACTTCACATGAAGTTCCTTCACTTAAGAACTTAAGTACATAAGAGATAACCCAGAGGCAAGGACATTTAGCAATAAATTAAACGTAGAAAGGTGTTCTTATATTTCACTGAAAATTCTCACTCAGAGTGACAAAATCATTTCCTCCTTCAAATAATCACATGTTAACATAAGTATAATGACATCTTATCTTTAAAACATGTGTCTAACCATCATCACAGAAGGAAAAGTTTGGTTACTGAAATATATAGCCTAAAGGGAGAAGAGTGTGTTCTTCAATGGAAATAGCAAAAATTTTCTAGAATAAAATTTTTGGTAAGCATAGACCTCTAGAACCTGGGGGTTGAACAGGCTCATTTTTACATACTTGACATTCATAAATTTAATGAGAGATCATATGTTAGCAACATCAACGTCAGAAATCTGGCTTCCCAATTATTTATTAATCAAAAATATCAAAAGCATAAGTCTGCTATATGTAGAAAGAAAAAGCGGAGAGAAAAAAAGGAGGAAGGAAAAAATGTATAGAGTAAGAAAGAGTCATAGTAGTTTAGTTCATAAAGAGAGGGAAAGGTGTATACATTGCTAAGTCCATTCTCTCAAGGGCCATGCATGGCAAAGCCAGGACCACATACATATCAAAAACACAATTCCTATTCTTGTGTTTTTTCCTACTACACCACATATTAAAATGCAAGATACCCATGTTCTCTATTTATTAAATGTTAACCTAAGAAATAAATGCATGGTTTGTAACTATTCCCAAAATGATCTTTATATAGCTAGCATACTGCATTCACTTTTAAAAATGATTTTACTTAGGATAGAAGGATTTTTGAAGTCAATAATATAAAGCTGATAGTATCTTTCACACTTGGCATTCATGAGAATATTCCTTGCTTTGTTTAAATATCTCAGTTCTCATGTTCTACACAGCATAAGTAAGGGAATAGAATGGGGAGCGGAGGGTAGGGAGGGTGGGGACACACAACCATTAAAGCAGGTCGGTGATACAGAAAGGTTAAAAGCAAAAGGTGACAGGAAAAGTGTTGCAGATATCTAATGCCATATAACAAACACCCCAAACTTAGTGGTTAAAAGCAACAGCAAAGTTTATTCTACTTGAGTCTGTAATTTGTGTACGACCTGAAAGGGATGCCTCGTCCCTGTTTCACTTGGCATCAGCTAGAACACTATGAAGTGTGAGGCAGGTGTTATCCGAAGTCCTCAAAGTAGGACTGAAACACCTGGGAACCTTGGGCATCTCTATCTCTGTGCAGTCTCTCTGCATGATGTCCCCTGCATGGTTGCTTCAGGATAGCTGTACTTTTTACATGTTGGCTTGGGACTCTCAAGACACATGTCCAAGAGAGAGGTAGGTAGAAGCCATATCACTTTTATTACCTAGGTCAAAAACTATACATTGTTTTAGTTATGTTTATAATCTTTCCCAATATCAAGGGAGAGAATGTATACCTCACCTCTACATGGAGAAGTTACCAGATTTACACTGTAGGAAGAGCGTGTGTGATAGGATATATTAGTGGGCTCATCTTTGGAAACTATAACCTGTGCAGATATAATACCAGCAACTCTTAGGGAGCAGGGACAAAGAAACACACAATGAGAGGTTCTCAAACCTGGTTAACTGCTCATTCCCTGCCCACCATAATGCTCACTGAACCAGAAAGATTCAGCAGACAGGTCTCCCAGTTCCTTTCTTGAGAAACAACCATGCCCCCTTCTCCAATCTTACCAATGTCTACACACTGGCTGCATATTAATAGTTGTGAGCCCCTGACAGTTCTGTTTGTTTGCCCAATTAGCCACAGCCCCAAATAATGGACAAGCATGGGTGCCTGCCCAGCCAGAGCCAGTAAAAATCCATTATTTTATTACTACATGGTAAAGCATTTTATAACTGAGAGAAGCAAAGAAGAGAAGGGCAAAGGGAAAAGGCAAATGACAGAGAGCAGATGAAGACAGGGGAATATGAGAAAACAGAAGTACCACCTGCTGGTGCACTGCCTTGGTTCTTGCCCATCCTGAGGCCCAGTCCCCTCCTTAAGCTCAATATACCACCACTGTATCCTTACACCAAATTCCCTTTTTTGTTTAAGCTACTAGAGACTTACCAAGGCACAATGATATCAGTTTAATATATATGATCTTGTGTCAAAGATTACTTGTGTAGATGGACCATGCATGGAAGGGACTGGTCACCTTTTAAGTTTTTCTGAATCCAGAATCAGTTCTAACAGTAACAAGCTTCCTTTCTTTGAAAGTGGGCCTCTGTAAACCTCACCTTTTCTTCTGTGTCGGAGGCTGGCTCCAGCAGGTCCGGGGATCCCTGAACGATGGACGGTGTCAGCGAGGGAGGGATGAGAGAGTCACGAGAATCTTTCTGGTCACCAGGCAGGCATCTCTGCTCTGACTGGGGCTCAACTTTATTTTATAATTAAGTGTTTGGGGGACAGCACAGAAGTGGCATTTGCCTTAGACAATGATTTTAGTTGACAAAGTTCTTTGATATATAAGAATTTTCCAGAACATAGATTTGTAGAAGACCCATGCATAACCTTTATCAATAGTGATTGAGGTAAGGGATTTAGATGCTTATCCTATGGGGAAGGAAGGTATCTTTAGCATACAAGACAATGTTTTCAGCATTAAAGGGTGAAGTTAGTTCTTTGTGGGCAGGGGTCAATAGCCTGTTTAAGGCAAAGTATCAAGAAAAACAGGTTTTTCAGGAAACACAATGTTTGCTCTCATAATCACAAAAGAAAAAGTTCCTCAATAGGTTCCTTCACAGGGTGCAATCAGCATATTCAAGGCCAGAATAAGTCACTGCCTTGAGGGGGGAGTGCAGTGCTCCAAGCAGAAACAATTGAGTGGGGGGTGGATATCTGTCCTTAACTCTAAATTAGGCTCTTTGTCTCAGCACCAGACTCAATTCTAACTCTTGTGTTCTTAGCCCCCTTTATTATGTAAGTCTTGGATCTGCAAGGCCCATAGGAAGAGCCTTTTGACAATCATCCACAATGCTTTCAGCTGAAGTCTCTTTTGAAAAGGCAGGAATATGCTTTTCCTTATGAGCAATCTGTGTGAGGAATATCGGTCTGATCTGGAATATGGCGAGGCCTGGTCAATACCAGCAGGCTCATTTCCAACATGAGCCAGTAGTAGCATAAGGAGATACGAGTTTTCATTTCTCATGGCAGGAGCTGTGCAAACGCTGCCATTTCCTCGCTGTGACTGTCATCCAGCGAGGCCAGTGTGACTCCCGGCATTTCTGTAACCTGAGGTCTCTTAAGATACACACCACGCAGGTAAAAACTGACCACAGTAAGTAAAGGGGACAGAGTTTTAAAAAAAAAATCCATCTGTTATTACATATTACAGATCAAACAATGCAATAGTAACTGATGATGAAGAGAAAAGCTGATGTCAAATGCAGCCTGTGCAGAATGCAGTGATCAGATTCTTTCAGCCTCTCAGGCTAGTCAAATAACATTACTGTTAACCTAAAACGGCTGAAGGAAACAGGGTGGCAGATAGGACTGCTATTACTCCAGGTGATTCATCCTTTTTCAGATGAATCCTCCACCTTGAGGGCCTATATTTACAAAATTTTCCACCTATCAGAACGGTTTTCTCTTGATATTTTGACTTGGGGAAAAAATGCAGATGCTATCAAAGTCAATCAGTTTACTTCTAAGCTGTTTAGACCAACATTAGGTCATTTGAACTAAATTTAAAATTGATCAGTCATTATCAGGATCAATCCAAAGCTTAAAAATACTCAATGAGGTGGAATTTCATCAAATTTTTTTGTAAATGTAAGTGTTTAAATATACAAGTGCAGAAATATAAATATATAAAAGAAATATAGAAATATATAGAAGTATAATCATATAACACATATATAGCCTGATTCAAAGATTAGGTCATGAAGCTGGACTGTATGAGTCCAGACACTAGATTTTGCAAACACAACAAATGAAAATTCTTTTAAAGAAAATACTCTCGGGGCGCCTGGGTGGCTTAGTCGGTTAAGCGTCCGACTTTCGCTTAGGTCATGATCTCACGGTTCGTGGGTTCGAGCCCCGCATCGGGCTCTGTGCTGCCTGCCAGCTCAGAGCCTGGAGCCTGTTTCAGTCTGTGACTCCCTCTCTCTCTGACCCTCCCCTGTTCACGCTGTCTCTCCTCTCTCCTAGAAATAAATAAAACATTTAAAAATAAATAAATAAAGAAAGAAAATACTCTCAATATACTTTTAGATCCCCAAAAAGTTATATGTTTTTTTAAATGTTTATTTATTTTTGAGAGAGAGCACGCACACAAGTGAGTCAGGGAGGGGTGAAGAGAGAGGGGGACAGAGGATCAAAGTGGGCTCCATGCTGACAGCAGAGAGCCCAATGCAGGGCTCAAATTCACAAACTGCAAGATCATGAACTGAGCCACAGTTGGACGCTTAACCGAATGAACCAAGGCACCCCCATAAATTGTACTAAATGTCCCAATTTAGTAAAAAAGCAAGGCCTAATCTTTCTAGTTTGGTTTTATAAATCTATTTACTTTAAGCTCTTTTTACTTTTTTCATTTTGTTAATGAGAAACTAGGACAATTTAGTGTGGGGGTAAAAAGAGATCAGAGAGTAGTGCTTACTCTGTGCCACCCTGCCCCTGTGGCCCAGTAAGCTACTGACAGAGGAACTGCTACTATCTTAGTTAGATGCACCTCGCACCACCCTCACTCAGTGGTACATTCTGCCATTTCCCTAGTTAAACTTAAGTCTAATGACATCTAGGAAAGGAAACACAAAATGCCATGTGCTGGTGTCTAGCTCAAAGGAAAACATGAGTCATGCAAAGCCATGCTGCCTCGGGTCTGTGACAGTCAAAAACAAGCACATAGAATGGCCACAGCTTGTGGGGAAGAGTGACTCAGAAGGATAGGGTTCCACTGGCCAAGTATACACCATAGGTAGGGAACTGCGTCCACAAACAAGGACGAAACGGGAAAGGGGATGTGTTGCCACCCACAGCATTACATCTATGCGTATTTAGCATCAATACTCCAACCCATGGAAGGGTGGCTCAGCTGAATCTTCCAGTCTGCCATCCCCCTCTGACTCTCTAATTGCCCCCAGTGTCCACCGTCCCTGGCATGTCAATACAGCAGTCATGCAATAAATATTGAGCACTATCTCTACAGTAGTAATCAAAACAAACAAAAATTAGGAAGTAATACATGGAGATAGTTGGGAGAAGGGCATTCCAGGCAAAAGAGACAATTGTGAAGGCCTGAACAATAAATGGGTGATTTTCTAGTGTGTTCACAGGACAGCAAAGAAGCCAGTGTAACTGAAGGGTGTAGGGGTGGGAGTAGAGAAAACGAGGTCAGACAGAAGGTCCACATTATGCCTGTCACTGAAAGGATCTTGCCATTTACTCCTGGAAGCTGAGGGGAGAGATAAGAACAATCAGCTGTAAACATTAAAAAAAAAAAGGGGGGGGGGCGCCTGGGTGGCTTAGTCGGTTAGGCGTCTAACTTTCGCTTAGGTCATGATCCCGCGGTTCGTAGGTTCGAGCCCCAGGTCGGGCTCTGTGCTGACTGCCAGCTCAGAGCCTGGAGCCTGTTTCAGTCTGTGACTCCCTCTCTCTCTCTGACCCTCCCCTGCTCACGCTGTCTCTCTCTCTCTCTCTCCTAGAAAGAAATAAAAACATTAAAAAAAAAAAAAAGAACAATCAGCTGTGTCAACCACTTCTGAGTAAGCTGAGAACTGAGAACTGACCAACAGATCTGGCAAGTTGATAGTAACCAGGGACCTTGGTAAGGGCAGCTGAATGGTGGAAGTCATGACTGTTGCACATTCAGGAGACAATAAGGAAGGGAAATTGGAAGCAGCATGTACAGTCAACACTTTGAAGATATTCTGATATGAAGGGAAGGAGATAAAAAGGGGCAATAACTGGAGAGTGACGTAGGACCCAGAGGAAATCTTTTAAGATGGGGGAGATATCATTTTTTCTGCATTACCCGGAAGGATCCAGTAGAAAGGGGAAAATTACAATGCAGGAGACAAAGAACTTCTGGAGCCATGTCTTGTGTGAGAGGGCTATAGCCTAGGGCACAAGTAGAAGGCTGGCTAAGCAGAACATGGACAGGTTCCTCCTCAGGAAAGGAAGAAGGGATGGCTATTGGGGTATGAAGATCAAAGGCGGTGAGTGGGGATGGAGCCTGGGGGAAAGGATTCCTTCTTTCCTGATTACTTCTGGTTCTCACTGAAAGGGGAAGAAAGATCATCAGCAGACAGCTCACAGTCAGGTTGGGAGACAAAACCTTGGAGGTCAGAGATCTGAAGAGAAAGAGAAGGAACAATTGTCTAGAAGAATGAAAGTGAATGGGGGTCTAAAGAAATAAAGTATGGTTGCTGAACAGCGTGAAGAGTTCACTTGAAGTAAACATTCATTAATTCATTGATTTATCCATATACTTATTCCTTCAGCAAATATTTACATAAATATAACATCATATTAGTAAACTATAGGAGAGAAAGCTATGAACTCTTTGCCCCTTATTTGCCTACTTCTGTCCTCTGTAACTAAGAGTTCCTTAAGATTCTCTATACAGCTGCCCTTATTTACCCCTTGAAATGCTCATCCTTTGGGATGTCATCCAATCACATGCATTCAAGTACATTACAGACTTAAGGTAAACTACCCCTAAATACATACTCTCTTACCAAAACGGTTCACCAACTGACCAGTAGCGTCATAATGAGAGAAACATGTGTCACTGAAAGCTTTCTAGAAATCCATTAATAAAAGTAAAAAGACATGAGATAAAATTAATTTTAATAACGTATTTTATTTAACCCAATATATCTAAAATATTGTCATTTAAAAATAATATAAAATTAAAAATAATGTAAAAATTATTGAGATATTTTACATTTTTGTTGCTAAGTCTTCAAAATTCAATGTGTATTTTACTCTGAGAGCCCATCATTCAGTGTGTATGTTATACCTGTAGCACATAGTTACAGCCACATTTCAAGTGCTCAAGCCATATGTGGTTTTGAGCAGCTCTAGGCACTCATTTTTAATTGACCCCTGGACACTTCTACCTCAATATCTGCAAGGACAACTTAAAATTTCCCAAACCAGGGGCAACTAGGTGGCACAGTTGGTTGACCATCTGACTTGGGCTCAGGTCATGATCTCATGGTTTGTGAATTTGACCCCCACATCAGGCTCTCTGCTGTCAGCACGTGGAGCTAGCTTCTGTCGAGATTTTCATCCACCCCTCCCCGCCCCTCCCCTACTTGTGCTCTATCTCTCTTTCAAAAGTCAATAAACATTTTAAAAATTTTCCAAAACCAAATTAATGATATCTACTCGTATCTGCTCCCTTTACTGTCTTCATCTAATTTCTATTTTACTTCCCTCTCTTCATTATTCTCTATTGCGAAAGGGGTCAGAACAGGCTCTCCCTCGAGTCCCTTCCATTTCTATTTTCACACTAGTACTCACCATAATCCATCTCTACCAGAACAAATGCAGTTACCTCCCAAGTGGTCTCTCCATTTGTAATCTCTTCTGCATCCTATACTCTGCTTTTAATAAAAACTCTTGATTTCAAGTTTGATGTCACTCTCCTTATCAGTCTGCAATGCCTCTCTCCTGCTAATAAAGCCAGGACTCCAAAACATTGACACAAAAACTCTAATCTAGATTTATCTACCTTTTTCTTTCACTACTACCCCTCTTATACCATAAAGTCCAGAAAAATAAAGGTATCTCCCGTCTCTGACATGGCTTTATGTTAGAAGGTAGAGGAGGAACAGTAAAGAATCCTCCAACCTGAGAAGGCACTTTGAGACCAAAAAAAAAAAAAAAACCAACAAAATAAAGCAAGCCACTCCATACCATATACACAGTTTTATTCAGGGTAACTTAATGGCAGGGGAATCAGGTGGACAATGATCCAGGTGCTATGCAGATACCCTCTGCAAAGTCCAGAGCTTAATCCACAGATTTTATAGAGCAAGAGGGTGAGGAAGTATACAGAGATCACTGTGGTGAGCTCAAAGGGTTTCACATTTAACATACCCATTGACCCATTTGTGTGTCAAAGGAGAGGGAGGGAAAGAAACTATGTTACCTCCACTAGTTATCTAACCATTATAGTAAAGGTCAGAACAAGCCTTACTGGATTCTGGGCAGGGCATATATGAACCTCCAAGGGGCCTGGAACATAGAGCCCTGAAGGAGACCATTTTGAGGAAATGAATAAGATGGAGGGCCAAAGATGGAGTCACTATTGTCAGCACTCCTACACTTTAATTTTCCCACCTTATTTTCACTTGGGCAGTTTAATCCAATGGTTCTCAATTTCAGGATCATCTGAAAAACTCATTAAAACACAGATCACTGGAACCACTCCCAGAATTTCTAATTTAGTAGGTCTCGGGTAGAGCCCAAAATTTCACTTTGATAACAAATTCACCGATGCTGCTGCTGAGCTTCTAGTCCTGGGGTCACACTTGGAGAATCTCTGGTTTAATCTTTCACGAATGCTCTTCTACTCTTTCATCTATACTTACGCAAATGCCATACTTACTTCATTCTTCTTAAGTGCTATCTTTTATGAAGTTTCCCCTAGTTGTTTAACCAAAAGTAATTTCTTTCTCCTCTGGGTTTCTGAAGCTATCTAGAGTTCTCTCAGACCCTTGCATTAGAGCTAATCTGAAAATGAATATTCCTTAATATTATTCTTTATGTTTGCATCTCCCATAGTGCATATAGAAGATATTTAATAAATATTTTTAATTGAATTAAAGATGCAGACAATGACTCAAGAAATGTAAAACATTTCAGAACAAGAGAATGAATAATTTTCCTTTAAATGAGAAAAATAGTGTTAAAGATTAAGAAGCATGGACTTTCTCCAGTTTTTTTTAAAATCTGTTCCTAAATATTACTAAAATCTACTTTATTCCAAAAGTAAATTTCCTCTCAGTTGGGTTTTTTTTTCCTGAACTCAAATAATTAATGAGAGATCAGGCTAATCTACAGAATATAACAGCTATAGGCCTTACTGGTTTGAGTAATTACTTCAAGAAATATCATATCTTAAAATATTTCCAGCCAGTGCATCCTTTTTATTAGCACTCTATAAATTTTCTGTCACTGTGATATCTGCAGGGAATGCCTGTAAATTAAAAAATCAAATAATGAAAATAACACTGCCACAATTTTTTCAGCTATCTGTTCTGACAGATCTGAGTAGATGCAGGTTGAAATATGGACTTGGAGCTCAAGTGATCAGAACTCAGAGGAATATAGTGCTATTTCTACTTGCCTCTCTTTTATTTGTTATTCTTCTAATCTTGTCTGGGGTAGCTTCAGGGATGAGTTCTGTTATGTGATGATATCTTCCTTTATACAACTAAGTGTAGAAAGTCAATCAGACCTGTGAATAAACTCGTAATGCCTAGCCCCATGATGTAGATGAACCTAGAAACATTTTAGCTAATTCATTGAGGGGTGGTTTCTTTATGCAAAAATTTGGAAATAGGAGCAAATACAAATGCTTAGTCACCACCTAAACCAGGTAGTAATGAAATTTCAAAACTCTTAGATGAGGGAGAAGTTGTAAAGTTCCACACTGCTGTGTTAATTCTTGTTATGGGAAACACCCATCAAAAGTGGCATATTATCTTATATAAAATCCATGCATTCTTTCATTCTGCCCTCTAGGAGGTATTCTTCTTGGTTAGATCAATTAGCTCTTATCATATGGTATTTGGGGGATAAGCATGCTTTTCTTCCTCTCCTTTGGTAAAGTTCCCTCTGACTAGATTCCCAGTCACAGGTCTTAATGATAAACCAGTCCTATGTAATTGCATGGCACATTTACTCTGGGGCAAAAACAAAGTAAACTTTCTTCTTGAACAGGGAGATCTTTACTCAAAGGATCTTGAAAATTTACCTAATATTCACCAAAGAGAAACTATGCCTTTTCTAGAAGAAGAGACAAGAGAGAAATACAAATAACAGGAAAAAAATCTTTGGCTACCACAACCCAACTATCTGGGTTGGTATCTGTTTCTATTGGTACCTAGAGAAGTCTGTCTAAGCTTTATAAAGCCTCTGAACCAAATGGTGTTATTGCCTGTGATTCTATAGGCAGAGGCGGCAGCTGCATGTATAAGTAACAATTTCTACTTAGTTACCCAGGTAAGGAGAGAGTCAAGATGCTGAGTTTGTAAAATACTCAGCAGGGAGAAAAAAAAGGAGGTGTAATGTGTGACCCACTGATAAAATAAATTCCTCAATTCTGATAAGAGCAGTGAGCCATTTTCCCTTAGCACCATTATTTACTCCCTAAAATCTGGTCATTTCCATACTCGTACAAAAATGTTCTAATACAGTTAATCTAAAACAAACAAAACAAAAAACAAACTTCCAGGCTTGACCGTACACCTACTTCTACCCACACATTATTTCTATTCTTACCTACAGAGCAAAACTCATCAGGTGAAGGGCACTACCCAGGCCCTCTTTGCTTCTCTGCCTTTTTAGTCTGATGTTTTCAATCAAACTGTATATTGTTGATTCTCAGTTTTCATCTGCAGGCCACACATTTCCTCTGCACTTTAGTTTCCTATATGCTACTCTATCAGTACATGGATGTCTGACTTACAACTTAATACATGCAAAACAGAATTTCCCACCCTCCACACACTCAAATCTGAGCCTTCCTAGTCTTTTCCATTAAAGAAAATAGTACTTCCAATCACCTAGTTATTAAAGACAAAAACGATAATTAACACTTTCCCTCAGCCCTCACTGTCAAAGACAAAGTTGGATCTATTACATATTCGGTGGTAACAGAACTTACATGATATCTTGGTGGTTTGGACATGAGGGTCTCCCTGCATCTAGTATTGGCTATTATAATAGCTACTCCACTTCCTACAGAGCGCTAGAGGTCATAGTTTCAACACCTAAATTAAGTCACTCCTCTATTGAGAATTCTTTAATTCATTCTTATTACCTGTATAGCAAAACCCAATTTCCTAATCCTGGCCTATAAGTATCTGCATGCTCTGACTCTGGCTTGCCCCTCAAACTCACCTCTTCCCTGTCTGCCTCTCACTCAGGATGTTTAAGACACACTGGCTCCTTTTGTTCTTTGTGCCATACACTTTCCCTCTTAGTCAAGGCCTCTGTCATGTCCTCTGCCTTGGGTGCACTTCCCTGTTCTTACATGGCATATAAGGCCCTCTCTCCCTGACACCACATCATAAACAGTCTTTCCTACAGCAAATCAATTGGTTTCCCTTATGGCACACACACCTTTCCCAACAACACAGTTTCACAGCCCCACAACTCCCCCACATCTACAATTTAAAATCTTGGTTTGTTGGCTTACTTCTCTCTCTGGTGCTTTTCATCTAGCACAGATGTCTGGCACAGAGTGGGTTTTTAATTAAAATTTATTAAATAAATGAATAAAAGCTGGGCTTGTACTGACCAAATTGGACAAAATAAAACCAGTTCCATGTCATAAGCCCTTTATCATGTCACATCATACTCCCAGTGAATTAACTCAGGCTCAAGACTAATCAGCCAGCATAAATCATACTTGCACTTTGGTGGGAAGGACAGCAAAACAGATTTTTTTTTATGTATGTGCAATTAACATTTTGGAATGGAAACCTTAGTCTATCCTGATGTGAAAGGTATCACAGATTTTCCTCAATATCACATTTGTTGTTTTATAAAGGATATTCCATTCATGGTTAAGAGCCAGTGCATATTAATATTTTAGGAGATCATGGGTTCTTTGAGAGTCTGAAGCAAGTCTGGATGGAAACATCTGGAAAAAAATCATATACACATAAAAATCTATATGCAATTTGAGTGAAGTCTATCCATTATGCTCTCTGAAGACTATGGATTCAAAATAAATACAGACACCCTCTATTTACTACATTAATAATAAGATTCTATTGTCTCCCATCATAAATCCTGGGTCATTGTTGATTTTGCTCATAATTTTTCCTTAAGCAATATGAACTTCCCCATGCCCTTACAAATTAAGGAGAAAGAATATGTAAACTGGGAGGAACAAAAGGAAGTAATGCATGTATTGGACACTAATATGTGGCCAGCTGTGGTAAAAGCCCTGACAGATAGGCTTTCTCTTTTTGTAATGCAAGTACCTGACCTAGGCCTCAGTTGCCAGGCATCCTCTTCAAAGACACATCTACTTCAAAGACAGGCATTTCTCAAATAAACACACTGCCAGCCACACACTAGATAAAGAGCCAGGCTGTTCCCCTCATCCCCAGGCTCCTTTGTTTTAGTGATCTTGGCTGGTGTCAATAACTGACCAATTTGGGCCTCGATTTGTTCTTTTTTCTTCTTCCTTCTGAGCATTAAATTCCCAGTCTTATGTTTTAAATTTACCAAAACACAGTGAGCCTGAGAAACCCTAGGCCCCACCCTTGATCACAATAAAAGCACAAACTCAGGCACCTGCTTCTCTCTTGCTCCCTCTCTCCTCTACCTGTGTGGCCTCAGCTGTGCCATTGATTTAGAGGGCTTGTAAGTAATAAAACTTTAAAAAAAAATTTTTTATGTTTTATTTATTTATGAGAGAGAGATAGAGACAGCAAGAGCAGCTGAGGGTCAGAGAGAGAGGGAGACACAGAATCCGAAGACAGGCTCCAGGCTCTGAGCTAGCTGTCAGCACAGAGCTGAACGCAGGGCTCGAACCCACAAACCATGAGATCATGACCTGAGCTGAAGTCAGACACTTAACCGACTAAGCCACCCAGGCGCCCCTACTCATTATAAGAACCACAGGGGCTAGTCCAGCCTAACACTGGGAAGTGACAGGCTGAGACTGGCACCTAACACCAGCACTCTGAATTATATTTTCTGTTACTGAACTGAATTCTCAAAACAACCCTGTGAGGTCAATGAGCTCCATTTCTGCAGACTAGAAACAGGAAAAATGAGGTTAAGTCATTTCCATATAAGAAGTCCATGATGGAGCCTAGATTCATACCCATATTATAAATTCCCATCTCTTTGTATTGTGCCATCTATTTTTTTTTTTTTATGGGGACATTTTAAATTAAGGGATCTGGACACTCCCCCGCTTAACTCTCTGACTTCATCTTCTGTTACTCTCACCTTTGCTTGCTTCATGCAAGGCACATGAGCTTTCTTGCTATTCTTTAAACTATGTGCCTTAAACAAAAATCAGCTATGAAAGCAATTAATAGACTTGGTAGTACTACTGTGAAATATAATTATTTATATGTATAATTAAGAATCTCTGCCTTCTTAAGAAATGTATTTTGGTAAAAGTTTTATTTAGATGATTACCTCAACTAAGATACTTGTAATACAGATGTAGTTCTGAAATTAAAGTATATTTTCAATTATGGAGAAATAATTACAATTAAAATGACTACAGAACAAATATTGTTATAATAGAAGCATAAACATAAACTTATTAAAACTGTACTAATATTTTATCCAGTTTGTAGATATTAACTCTAACTCTTTTAAACTGCAACAGATTTACTTATGGAAATTATAAGCATACTAAGTTCAAATATTCTACTCCATTCTATACAACACATTTACTGGCCAAAACATGTAACTTAAGTCAGGGATATTGGGACAATGCTATACTTTTAAAAATATATTTGTGCTCTTTTGCTTTTTTTAACTGTATTTTTTATATATTGATATCCTTTTGCTTTTCTGAAAATAAAATCACTTATAGTCTTCATGACCTATGAATATTAGTATATAACTGAAAATACTTATAAATAATGGAGAATCCATTTGATATGGTAGACATGTTAAGATTGCTCTATGGCTTGTGACTGCAGCAATTACTATAAATCTTTTATTGGTGAATTTTCCTCTATGGCCTTCAGCCATACTTAGTCATGTCTTTCTCATTCTATATCAGCCAACTATTTTCCTGCAGTTTGATCTTAGCAGCTCATAAGGATGCCATACTGGCTGGGATTTTGTTAATGTGAAATATTTTTAACATGCAAAAACACAGAAGGTGATATGAATTCTCACATACCAACCACCAAGCATTTATAATCCCCTTTTGTCCTCCCCAGGTATAACCACAGTATTGAAGTTGCTGTATATCCTTCCCCATCCATATTTTTATTTTCCCTCACACGTATCTATTCATAAAGAATATTAAGTACCTTGCCATACTTTTACTTTTCCTATTACCATTATGCTTTCAAGATTTGGCCAATACATGAAGATCTAGTTCATTTATCTGAGTCTTTTGTTATATACCACAAATTATTTTTCTTTTCCCCCATACATGCTCATTTATCTTGTTTCTAATTTCTCACTATTAAAACCAATGCAGCAATGAATATCAGTGGGCACTTATATGAGAATTTCCCTATATTGTATGCCTAGAATTTACTAGTGCTAGTATAGAATGCAAATATTCAACATTACTGGATATTGCTAAATTGCCTTCTAATGTGGTTTCACCAATGTATTCTCCCACCAATGGTATGTGAGAGTTTCCAATTCCCATAACCTCTCCTGTATTTGGTATTGCCTATATATATCAGATATATATATATACATATATATATATCTGATGAGTACAGAAGTATAGTATATGTTCTTGATTATTAAAAATTACTGATAAACTTGAGCATTGACATGTTTACTGGCCACTTATTTATCCACATTTATTAACTGCTAGTTTCTATTTTTGTTTTTTTATTCAGCTCAGTGAGTTGTTTTTCATTTCTTACTGATTTTTGGTGTTATTTATATAGATAGGATCCCAGTCTTATGTTTTTTATTGGTCTTGTTTTGTTTGTTGTATAAAAAGACCCAAATATATATAACTATCATTTCCTAGCCTGTAGCTGGCCTTTTAACTGTTCATTTTTTAGTAAGTGTTTATTTATTTTGAGAGAGAGAGAACGTGTGCATGCTAGCAAGGGAGAGGCAGAAAGAGAGGGAGAGAGAGAATCTCAAACAGGCTCCACATGCTCGATCTTACTACTGAGAGATGACCAGGAGATCACCACATGAGCCAAAATCAAGAACTGACACTTAACCAATTGAGCCACTCAGGTTCCCCTGTTTTGTTCAATACACAATACTTTTAAAGTGGTTTTGCTGTTCTCAAATCCATCCATCTTCTCCCTTTTGGTTTGTGTCCTTTTTTGGAAGGTGGGAGATGTTTTCAAATAAATCACTTGCTACTCCAAGGCAGGAATGTATGTATATATGAATATATATGAATAAAGTATATATATATATATATGGATATACTTTATTTTCCTACAAAGGAAATGTATGTACATATGAATATATATATATATGTACTTATTTTTCCTACAAAATTTGGTTAAATTTTGTTTCCAAATGTACATCTCTAACTTTGTCTGGATTTTATTTTGTTTTAAAATGTAAGGTATGAACCTAATTAATTTTGTCTATTTATATATCAAATTACTTCAGTATGATCAATAATCTATTCTCTCCTCGCTGATTTTTAATACCATCCTATTCATTTGATTTCCCATATGGTCACTTCCTGAGATCTCTAATCTGTTTTGCAATAAAGATACAAAAATAAATTAATAATTAGGTATCTTATAAGCAACTCATATCTATCATTGACATTTTGAAGTTTTTAATGTAATGATATTTGTTTCTATAGTATAAAATGATTCTTAAATAATTCTTATACCCAACAAAATTACTACTTCTAAAATCTATCAGTAAATGCTTTTGGATTTTCTTACATATATACTTATACTCTGCAAACAATAATTGTGTTACTTATTTTCTAATCCCTTCATGTTCTTTCATATTCTAATCCCTATCTGCTTCTTTTGTCTCATTTTATAGGCTAGGACCTAGCTATAATAAATACCTGATAGTCTGCATCCTTAGAGAAGAGGACAGTATATTTGCCATCAATGTTCTAAACTGTTACTAGTACATTCATATTTTCTTTCTTCCTCTGTTGATATTGAAAATTTATATTTTCTTAGAAAAATGTTCAGTTAATCTAAGATAGCAAGTTATTTATTTGGCATAGCATGTTCAGAATGTTCTCTCAAGATTTAAAAATCTTCACTAGATAGGAAATTATATCATTTTTATTGCTATAGTGCTATATGTGTTTATGTATGCTCTTTTTTTTAATTGATCAATTTTGCCATGGTCTTGTCTATTTTACCCTCCTTTTCAAAAAAATCATCCTTTGTATTTTGTTAGTAATTTCTATACTGTTTTTATTTGCTATTTTATTACTTTGTGCTCCTTTTCATGTGATTTCCCTCTTTCCATTTCTTTGTAGGTTCTTTGCTGTTTCTTTTCCAACTGTTTATGTAAAATCCTCATTTGTTTATTTTCAAAAGACTTATTTTCTAATATATACATTTATAACTGGAAACCTTCTTTTAAGTGATTACCGCATCCCAGGAGTTATTATATGTACTACGTTCACTGTCATTCAATTATAAATATTGTATGATATCTACTTTACTTTCTTCATTAACTCATGAATTATTTAGAAGCCTATTTTTCAATTCCCAGCTATATGAGAGTTTGAGTGATTTTTTTTAATATTTGGTGCCTAATATTATTGAATTTATTTCATGAAATTTTGTGGGTTTTTTGCCACCTTGTATAATGATAATACCGACACACATTAGTCAAATATTTACCATGTGCTAGGCACTATTCTAAACAGTTCACCATGTTTTAACTCATTAAAGCTCACAAAAGTCCTAGGCATTATTATTATCTATAATTTGCAAATGAGGAATTTGAGCCACAGTAAGACAAAGTAACTTAACCACCTTGCACACCTAGTATGTTGTGGTGCTAAGACCCAAACGTAGTCAAATTCCATAATCTGCACTTACAACCTCCAAAACAGACTGCCTTGAATGTAGCATGTTCAAAGAGAACAGATGTTCACATTTGTTGAATGTGCAATTAAATATACACCTAAGAGATCAATCTTGTGAACTGAGTTATTGAAATCTTCTATAGCCTTTGGTCTAATTAATATATTAATTTCTGAGAGATGTGTTAACATTTCTCAGTTAGATTATAATTTTTTAATTTCATTTTACTGTGCTTTTTACTTTCTAAGTTCATTTCGGTTCATAATTGCCTTATCTTTTGATGAATTATTTTTTATTAATCTATATTTCTCTTTATCACTACTAATACTTCACAATAAATTGTACTTTTTTCAATGAAAGCTTCAGAGACCCAGTGCAGAGCCCAAAGTAGGGCTTGAACTCTTAACCCTGAGATTAAGACCTGAGCTGAGATCAAGAGTTGAAGATAACCGACTGAGCCACCAAGGCACACCAATAAATTCTTTTTTTGCTATTACTTTACTATACCACCTTTCATTTTCCTTTTGCTCAAATTTGCATAGCAAATCACTTTTCATTTTCATACATGTATATGTATGATTACATACATATACATACATATGTGTGTGCATATATTTCTGTAATATACTGCTTTCTTGGATTTTGCATTTTACACAAATTTTCTATGTTTTACTGGCTGAGTTATATTGATATAACTATTGATATTTTTACTTACTTGTACCAACTTATTTTGTACTCGTTATTTCCATCCTTTTGGTCATTTCTAGTTTTTCACCTTTTGTGTTTTTCATGAGATTGATTAACTTTTTAGTATAACACATCCATTTTTGCTTCTAGTAATTTCTAAGTTATGGATTGTACTATTATTCTTTTAATTGTTTACCTTAATTTTTAACATATACAATTATATAATGACATGTTAAGTAAATTATTATTTTTATATTTCTTTTGAACAATGAAAAAGTTTAGGAAGCCACTCAAATACATCCTTAATTCCACTTAATTCCAGCCGCTCATATACATCCTTGTTGTCTACAACTTTATTTCCATCTTATTTAAAGCCAATGCTAGCCATTTTTTGAAAAGCATTGCTTCTTATAATTTATTGCTTATTTCCAGAATTGATTTCTTTCTCTTAAAGTTAGTAGTTCCTTCAGTAAGAGTCTGTAAGAGGCAAACTCCCTAACTCTTTATATGATATAAAATACCTTCATTTCTCTTTATTCTTAAATGATAGTTGATAATAGACTTATAACTATTTTTATTTTTCCCTCAACTATTAAAAGGTATTTTTTCTGTCTTTTTGCAACTATTTGACTAATTAGAACTCTGCCAGTAACTTTATTGCTGTATCAATATGGATAATGTCTTTTCTCTTTGGTATCTTTAAAAATTTCCTTTTGTCTTTGCATTGCACAGCTTTTCTGTGATGTGTCTAATTGGGTCTGGCTGTTCCTTCAATCTAAGAGCCCATTTTGTTCTATATAGCTATGTATTTCTATTCTGCAAATCCTGCTTTAGAGTTTTACAGTTTTAGAGCTTACATTTAAGTCCTTGATCATTTTGAATTACTTTTTCATATGTTATAAGCCCAATAGTATTTTCTTAAGGTGGCTACCACCTGGAAGTTCTCTGAGCATGAATGCTCTCACCAAAAAAACCCACCAAAAAAAAAAAAAAAGACATATCTGGGGTTACTATTCATAATTGCTATCATTGCAATATTAGATGATGTGATTACCAGTTTTCTTGAAATTATGATCTATCTAGAAAGCATGGAATTATAAAATCTTAGCTCAGAAATATTGATTCTTTTACATATTTTCAGGTGTGTATGTTTTTCTATGGTTAACAGAACTAAAAGAAGCTATCATTACTCTGATTTTGATACAAGATAAGGAGACGGTACTGAAGCACCAGGAATCACAAAGTTCAATAAGCTTTAACCAACATGACTCACTTGTATGATTGGTCCTAAGAAAATAAAAACTCATTTACACAGGCTGATTTCTTACAGTGTCCTGATGCAGCCTTGTTCCAAACTCTCACTGCTATGATTTACAAGAAATGAAGGAGACTAATAAATTGGACACTTTCTTACCAAAACCACTGGAGGTTTATCTGAAATTTAGATGCATTGACTGGAGACATTTATGAATTTCTGGAAATTGATGTCAATATTTTCAAGTAATGAATCCCAGGCAAAGGAGAAACGATAGACTTTTTTTTTTTTATAATGTGGTAAATCCTCGTAAGCAATTCTTTGCATTTCTCTCTCTATCACAATAATGAAG
>NW_027531005.1:8457698-8480232 GCF_008692635.1 Crocuta crocuta | reverse complement strand
GAGGATGGGGGGGGTGGGGGGGGTGGGATGAACGATTTAAGGAGTGAGACCAAAGACCCTATCTGAAAGGTCAATGGGAGCAAAAAATGGTAAGAATGCTAACAGAAATGAGAAAAGCAAAAGGAAGTGATGAAAACCAGAGAATAGATATCAGGGGATTTGGAAACTGAGATGAAAGAAGCAAAGACAAGGAACGAGTTGGGATGGGTGGGCACCCACACAAGACACACATATTATCCTCTTGTATTAAAAAGGATGCAGTTTGCAAACCAGGGACAACATCTTAATTGGAATTCAAGAGTGGGAATCAATCAGCAATACATCTGGAAGTATTTATAAAGAGTCTCAATCTTAGCAACAGTTTGCAGCACAAAATCCTACCTTCAGGACTTAAGGTACTTAACATCTGAAAATGTTCATCGGAGAAAGAAGAAAATGAGAAAATACTGGCAGAGAGTGTGGTTAATTAGTTCTGTGAGGCCTGAGGGCAGGCCCAGGCCCTGAGGTAGCAGCATGCCACCCTCCTTCTGGAACCTGACTGTGACCTCACCCTTACGAATCTGGGTCCTGTGTCTTCTGGGCTCCAGCTCCATCTGCAGTCACAGGTCACCAAAGCACCCTTCCCCCACCAAGGAAATGGCGCCTCCCACATAGGGCATGCCTGGCCAAGAGGAATGTCCACTGGGCTTTGAGAACTGAGCCACCTCAGCCTCCACAACCTCAGAACACAGAGGCATGCAGATCCGGGAACTGGGGTGACCCCAGTGTCCCTAGTGAAGAAGTCACCCTGTCCAGCTCACCCCACAAGAGGCGGGGAAGGAGCACAGCCCAAGATCTGGACCTGTTCCATTAGACTTGACACTGGAAAAGAGAAGTGGTAAGACAGCCAGCCACACTTGGCCAACAGGGAGTACCCACCACCTTTTAGGAACAATGACAGGCTATACATTCTACATAATTATAATTATATTCCACATAACATATATATGACATGTATATATTCATAATACATATATACATGAATAATATGAAACAGCTGTTCTCAAGTTTACCCATATTAAAAAAAAACACTGTAATGTATAACTGAAACTTGCTAAGAGAGTACAGTTTAAGTGTTCTCACCAATATGTGTGTGTGTGTGTTGTGTGTGTGTGTATAGTAATGGGTGTGTTAATTAACTTGATGGGAGGAACCCTTTTACAATGTATAGATATATCAAACCATCTCTATGTATACTTTAAGTATCTTACAGTTTTGTCAATTATACCTCTGTAAAGCTGAACTCTTTTGATAGACTCCTATTTTACAACATCTGGGTCTTTAACCTTTAAATGTATATGTAAGTGACGAATCACTAAATTCTACTCTTGAAGCAAATATTACACTGTATGTCATCTAACTAGAAGTTAAATAAAAACTTGAAACAACAAAAAAAGAAATTTATAAACACAAGCATTATATTCCCCAGCCCAAGATATCTTTAAGTGTCAAATAAAATTTAATGGTAATTTTTTTTTAAAAGGGGAGGGTACCTGGGTGACTCAATGGGTTAAGCCTCTGACTCTGTTTTGGCTTAGGTGATGGTCTCACAGTTTCGTGGGTTTGAGCCCCGAGTGGGACTCTGTGTTGGCAACGCCTGCTTGAGATTCTCTCTCTCCCCACTCCCCCCGGCCCTCACTCACACTGTCTCTGTCTCTCTCAAAATAAATAAATAAATAAACTTTAAGAATTAAAAAAAAAAAAAAAAGACATTCTGATGTATGGTAGAAAAAAATCCCACATCTCAAAAATGCTCTTTTGAAGGTATAAGAAGGAAGAAGAAATCATAGAAAATAAATGTCTTTGCAAACTGACTTTTGGAAATGGAATTTTTGGACTAGTTTTACAAGAGATGCCAGGAGCCACACAGGTCATTTGTTCAGTAGGTTAGAAGTGATGAAGCCAAAGACAACGGAGAGGAATAATATGGTTCACTATGCTATTCTTGTCATACTTAGGAGACACTGGCATATTTTCCTCATTATTCAGTGTGTACATTTTATTCCTTACAACTGTAAACAATACTAAGTACCTTTTTGAAATAGCTAATCACTCTAGATGTTCTGAAGTGCCTGACTTACGTTTAAAGTACAGACTGTGAAATAACACGTTATAAATATTTTTTTGTTAAAATTCCTATGAAATGTGTCTTTTGGAAATGGAATGACCAAACCACCTCTCTGAGCAGTACACATTGTGTATGTGCACTGACAGGTGACAAGGGAAAAGAAGTGAGGGTGAAGGGCTCTGTGCCAATGATTTTATGGTAAGACAAGTAACCACTGTCCTATATGTTCTATTCATTTTGTTTTACTTTGCTGTGTATATAATGGACAACCAAGTCCTAATATTACAACATCTAGTCTTTCTAAATGTTAAAGATGTTCCCAGTGTATGATGAAAGAAGTTACTAAATTATTTTGCACTATTTGTGTTACGATTTATAGGAAAGATGGTTCTAAAAACTACTTATGAAAGTGAAATTAAATTCATCTCTAAATACTATAGATACTTACCCTTGTTTTTTTTTTAATGTTTTTTTATTTATTTCTAGGAGAGAGAGAGAGAGAGAGAGAGAGCGTGAGCAGGGGAGGGTCAGAGAGAGAGGGAGTCACAGACTGAAATAGGCTCCAGGCTCTGAGCTGGCAGTCAGCACAGAGCCCGACGCGGGGCTCGAACCCATGAACCGCGAGATCATGACCTAAGCGAAAGTCGGACGCTTAACCGACTAAGCCACCCAGGCACCCCGATACTTACCCTTGTCCACGCAGTAAGCACTAGAAGTGTTCAATAAAAGGGCAAGTGTTAAAAGAAGAGACAATTTTGCAGTTGATCATGATAAACTAAAACTCACACATGATTCATAAGATGTGTTCATGGATCCACATTATCCTTCAGGCTTTGCATGAAACGTTCACCACCATTGTCAGCTCATACCAAAGACATTCATATAGTAAACTTGTACATGTCTTTAGTGACCTGGGTGCTTGGTCTGTGACTTGGCATGAAAGCCTACTTCTGTTCATGGTCTATGCATGTGTTTGTTTGCATAGCATGGAGGGAAGGAATGTGGACCTGCTATTTTGGGAAACTTAAACTCCCTGTCCTTAGGTTTGAAGACTAGCAAACTCTTCTAAGGATTGTTCTGCTCTGTTTCTTCTTACTTTCCTTTTCTTTCCCTTTTTCCTTTTTCATTCTGAAATGTCAAAGAGGTTCAGGAAAGAAGAGATCACATAGTTAGGATCATGGAGGACAAAAGTCATTCCCATTCCATTTTCTCTTTAGTTTAGACCTGCCTTATCTTCCACGGAGGCCATTTCTCAGCACCAAAGGAAATAGGAGCATTAACTCTTTTTACTAAGACTCTCTTGAGGTCTCCCAAAGCAACAGCACTCTGAAGGACCCTCTGTTTTAAAATTAAGGTGATACCAGTGCCTAAACCTGTTTAGTACAGTGTTATTAAAGTTGTATGGAAAGAAAAAGAAAGACCCTCATCTTATTTTGAAACCATGTTACCATTTCAAAACTGCATTACTCTCAGCAGATAAAACATTTAAGGTCAGAACTGTACTAGAATATCCAGATTCCCTGCAGTTGGTTTTCTGCCACTGAAACCTCAAAACTAGATATTCTCAGCAGTGCACTGCATATATTACACAGGTGCATCAAAGATTTATAACTCTTCTTGGTCCACCTCCGGGGAGCATTTCATCATCGAAGAAAATAACTAAACTCATTTGAGCCCCTCTTTAATTTTTAAAATGAAAATCTATATCCATCAGACATATGCCAGAGTTTTTAGAGGGAGAAAACTAAGATAACTTTTGCAAAATTCTTTTTTAAACACAATTACAAAGTACTCAGATTATAAAAAAAAAAAACTTTTAGAGTGATAAAAGGAATCTACCAAGTAGTTACAAAGTGGCTACTATCATGCTCTATATTTAGACCCTCTACTATAGTTAAAAACACACACACATGCATGCACACATGCACAGAGTTTGGGAGATGTATTTTTCCTCTTCTGACATGTATTACTATTGTTTCACCTCTGATAACTTTCATTGAGGAGCACTTTTCAACCTAAATTGTGTCTGCATAGTGCACTCAGTTTCGCTTTTTGATAAAAATGACAAATCAATTCGAAAATAATCACATTTAGTGCATTTTTTATCCTGTACATGAGCAAATCTACTGAGCATATTAGTTTTCTTTAAGACAGAGAAACCTCTATTAAATTTTAGCTCAATAAAAGCAAAACTGACATTAATAACTGAGTGGGAAAACCAGCTGATGTTTATAAACTGCATTATCAAGTATTAGTCAAAGTGTTTTGTATATATTACTTAACTCCCACAAACCCTTATAAGATACTACTATTGTTATCTCTGTTTCCCATCTGGTGAAACTAACATTCAGAAAGTGAAATAATTTTCTCAAAGTTACAGAGCTAAGATCTGAATGCCAGAAGTCCAGACCCAGAATCAAATGCCCAACCACTGTAATACACATTTCAGCCCAAGACACACATACCTTAGTATAAGCAGAGAACTATCAGGAATTCAAACTAACTACATGTAACTAAGGGTAAATACGCCAACAATATGAATATGTCAGTTCCTGACCTCACCTTTTCCAGAGCTGTGTTTTGTCCAGGCTCTTGACAGAGCAACCTCTTTGAGACATAAAAAATTCTTCCATGCTCTCAAAAAATAATTGGTTTCACCTATTCCAAATATGTCAAACATCTGCCACCTATCATGACAAATATGTGGAAATTCAAATAGTTTTCAAAAGTTTACATTTCTTCTAGGTCAATATTTTGTAAAAATTTTGCAATTAATAAACAGTCTTATTTGGGCATTAATTAATGGGTTAGCCCTCATAGGATAATTAGAAAATAAATGAATAAATTAATACAAGTGTAAAATTAGCCTGTATACTTTTTTTGTTTGTTTCTAATGAACTGTCAGCCACTTTTATTCCTTAAATATCATTTGTATTGTTAAATTATCTTTTTTTTAAGCTCTGACAGTCATATGGAATTCTTTATCTAGATATCTAGCATGCTTTCAAGATTAACATGTCACCATTCTTGAAGCTTTTAAATCTATTTAGATTAAATATATTTCAGTGCCCATACAGGAATATGTGACTCAGAGTAGAATACAACTTTTGAAATAATACATTTTTGGGGGCACCTGGGTGGCTCAGTCAGTTAAGTTTATGACTCTTGATTTCAGCTCAGGTCATGATCTAATGGTTCTGGAGACTGAGCTCTTTCTGCTTCTCTCCTCCTCGCTCGCTCTTTCTCTCTCTCTCAAAATAAATAAATAAACATTAAAAAGTTTTAAAAAGAAATGATACATTTTCTGACAAAAATTCAGATGCGACTCATATTACTCATCAAATCCTAACCCTGATCATCAAATTTAGAAGTCACCCAATCTTTACTGGTAAAGAGGCTCAGACCCTGAAAAAACACATGACTTGTCCAAGATTACCAAGATTGTAGCTAAGCTGCAACTAGAATCTTGAATCCTGATTTTTTTGTAATTGCTGTTATTTTTATACTGAGCATACTATGAGCCAACCACCATAGGGAGTGTTTTACTTGTATCATCTCATTTATTCCTCAAAACAATCCTGTAAGGTAAGCATTATCCCACAATCGAGGAAAGTGATCCTCAGGATGGTAAGCCCATTCATCTAGGTTTACACACTGAAAACATGAGAATCCCAACACGTGTCTTCTTCACTCTGAATTCCCTGGTTGTAGCCAGATTCTCTAGAGCAATGCTCTCACTATGTCACTCACTTTCCTCCTATGAATGCAAACTGTATAAACATAGACATACATTTGACCATTTTAACCATTAAACACTTCATGTTATATAGTGCTTTCCACAACAGAATTAATCTATTAAATGTGTTAACAACCACATACTTTCTAAAAATGCTTTGAATCCTTAAATAGTTCTAACTTGTAAACTATATCTACAAATCATAAGGTAGCCATATACTTCGTTATGCTTTGTATTCTATTTGTCAGTAATTGGATTCCATGTGTTTGGATTCCATTAAACTGTTCATAAAGTTGTCTACTGCCTCTTTTCCTGAATCACCACAGGTATTATCACTATAAACCAGCACTTTTCAAAATTCATTTCATGATAACTCAAGATATATTAAAATACTTCAGTGGGTGTCAAAAAATCTCAAAAAAATCATTATTTCACTTTTATTTTGAAAATCTGCATGTTCTGTATATGAATTTAAATTTGGGGTGGGTTAAAAAGAGCTATAAAATAAGTCTTAAAATAGAGTAGTATTACAACTATAAGTAACCACAGAGGGTAAAACCAACAGGAAAAAGTATTAAAGGGCCAGAATACTAGGAAGAATTTAAAGGTAATATCTAGAATTTGAGATATCTACAGAGGCAGCTGTGTAAACCTCTATACCTCCTCCATATTGATGTAGTCCTAATATTAGAAACCTTGCCCAAGAGCACTCCAATTTAAGCAGTGACTATAGCTATGAACAAGCAATTATATGTTCCTCATCATGGCCAAAACACATCATGTAAGCCATCTACACAATCAATTGTTCAGTAATCCTATTCATCTCAATAAGACATCATTAATGAAGAATTAGGTAAACTATTGTCTGGTTATATCATGCATAATAAATCACCAACTATTTCTCCAAAATGTCGTCTCCATTTTTCCTCTGTGGATATCGCCCTCGGTCAGACAATGTCAACTCTCACCTTGATTATTTTATTAAGCCTTTAATGGTTCTCCCTATCTCCAATCTCATCAACCCCACAGCACATTTTAATGACTTTTCATCACCTTGAGAATAACTAGAAACTTCTTTCTGTGCTTGGTCATTGCCTCCTTCTCCAGCCACACTAGCAACTCTTTCATGGAAAGCATATTTTCCAGCCATGTGACTTGAATGCTCTCAGATCCAACAGATTCTCCTCCCTTTTCATGTGATGTTTCCCCTGAACAGAACATTCCTCTTTCCTTCTGCATTTGGAGGACTTCCCCTTTGACACTCTACTCATACTTTATCTTCCCCAAGTAAAGCTTTCCATGACTTTCCCCAGGCTGAGTTGCTCCTCCTCTGTGCTCCCTTTGCAACACCTACAAACCACTTAGTCTATAATAGCATTTACTATCTCCCCAACAGGACAATTTCTTAAGGCCAGAGACTTTCTTATTCATCTTTATGTCCCAGTATCTAACTGAGTGCCTGGCACATGGAAAAATGCTCAATCAATGTTTGCTGAAGTGGTGAATATGTTGAAATGCCTGAACTTAAGAATCACGTGGGTCCTAATTAAAAATACAGATTTCTAATTTAATCCCTTAGAGATTCATATGGATCAATTTGGAATGCGGTAAAGATTTTGAATGTTTATCAGGTATTCCAACTGATTTTCATGAAGATGAATGAGGAAATGGGAGTATTATTGTAGTCATTTAATCATGAGAAATAAGAAAATCTTTCAGAAAATAGATCTGCCCTTGGTTTACATCTCTTTAAAATATCCCTGGGGACGTACCTCCCCCTTTACCTTGTACCTATCTGTGCTGGGCAAGTTGAAAAATTTTTTCATCATACAAAATTAAGGGCATGAGAATAATCTACCCTTAGTTCAGAATATAAACTCAGCAAGGGGCTTGGTTATGATTTCAACACTGTTTGTATTCTTTCAGCCCATGTTTTCAATGTGGCCTAAAAATGTCATGACTCAAAGTAGTTATTTGTAGAATTGCTTTAAAATTTTATCTAAACCACTGTAATTTCACACCTGGCATTGAAACTACCTAGTTTGCTTGCAAGAATTCCACTTACTTGATGATTATATAGTCCTTGTTGAAACTAACTTAGTGTGCAATGTTTATTCTTTAACACTAGGAACACAGACTTGTTCAAAGAGAAGACTAAGTTCCATATTGCTACCTACTCAACATACTTCACTCCTTAATCCTTGCAATAATCTTTTCACCTCCACCACTCAAAGGAAGCTTTTCTTTTGAGGTCACTAATAATCTATGATCTAACAAACTTTTAGCAGTACCAGTTTGCTTCTGGACTAACAGTGCAAGGAAAGCCTTTCTTCAACATTCATTCCTTGTTGGCTTCCTGGATTTCCCACTCTTCTACTTTTGGATCTTCTTTCCTAATTTATTTATGTATGTATGTATGTATTCATTCATTCATTCATTCATTGCTTCTCCTTCTTCTAAATATGTCTGATTCCATTTTAGAATCTAAACTTCTTTGTCTAGAAGTTCTTCCCACACTATACTCCTCTCCATGTATCCTATGGTCTAGATGAACACTAGTCACATGTGGCTTTTAAATTAATTAAATTTAAAAGAAATTAGAAATTTCTCAGTCAAATGATCCACATGTCAAGAGCTCAATGCCCACATATAGCTAGTGGCTACCATATTGTACAACACATTTATAGAACATTTGCATAATAACAAAATGTTCTATCTGGCAATGCTAACTTAGACAGCTGGACTACTTGTCTCCCTCACCTCTAAGTTTTAGTCCATTCCTCTCCCCCTACCTGGAATGCTGTCCATTCACTGTATCACTTCCTATTAAAATATGACCCCTTCTTTAAGATTCACTCTAAATATTTGCCTGTCTCCAAAATTTTTACCAATCACTCCCACTGAAAGTGTTACAGCTCTACTACAAATGTTCTTCTCGCCACTCTTACCCATGTTACTTTCTTCTATTGTTATTGGTGCGAACAATTGTCTGCTCTCCCTGATTAAAGATGAAAATGTTTGACAAGTCGATATTTGCCAATTGTCACTAAGTACTTTGCATGTACTAAGCTAAGTGCTTGATATTTCTCAGATCCTTAAAACTTCCCTGTGAAATAGATGGTGTTTACCATATTAATGTTAAGGAAATGGGTTTAAATTGATGATGTGATTGGCCAAATGAAAGTTTGAGATGGGAGATCATAGAGTGGTGAGCTCTGAGTCACTCCATGTCCATCTAACTTCAAAGTCCATACCCTTAATCACTGGGACACTCTTGCTTCCTCCATCTCATTCACCATATCAATGCCCATCCCATAAGCCTAATATTAGGCATAGCTTCATTGGTGAGTGAGTGAATACATGAATAAATGCCTTAAATGTATAAGGTAATTTATAGATCATAAAACTTGTTGATAGCCATAATTCATTTCCATATGATTTCCCCCAATAGCTCTGAGGCTTCTCTGCAGGAAACATTATCTCCATTTCACAGAGGCTGAGAGACTTCAGAGGCTTCCTGAAGTTCACATGGCTATTTAGTGACAGGGATAGGACTTCAGCCTTATCTGGAGCCCTTCTGCCTCTGAATTCTATCAACCTTTCTTTCAAACCCCCTGAGGTTTCAAAACTCATCAATAATCACCAAAGACTCAGCATCAGATATTAATCTACTATTTTCTACTTACCCTTTTTATTCTTCAAAAACATGATAATGAGCATTAATTGTTTATGTCTATTGAAGGGGGGAGAGGCAGTTTAGTTAAGTTTTCAGTGTTGGTTAAATAGCCACATATTTAGATTTTATCATATTGTTTTTGCCCTAACCCCATTAAAATAACTTGCTTGTATTAAACAAAAATTCTGGGAATGTTAATTAGCAATTTAGCTATGAATATGCATGATTATTTTTAAGTCTGCAAATAATATGCATGGGTCTTATCTTTAATTATATCTGCATGTTCTTTTTCTNTATTGAAGGGGGGAGAGGCAGTTTAGTTAAGTTTTCAGTGTTGGTTAAATAGCCACATATTTAGATTTTATCATATTGTTTTTGCCCTAACCCCATTAAAATAACTTGCTTGTATTAAACAAAAATTCTGGGAATGTTAATTAGCAATTTAGCTATGAATATGCATGATTATTTTTAAGTCTGCTAATAATATGCATGGGTCTTATCTTTAGTTATATCTGCATGTTCTTTTTCTCCCCCCTCTCCTTCAGGAAAGCCATTTAAAGTGCATTTGGGAAATGTTTGAAACATTAATTCTATTACTCTTATTTTCCAGAATTTTCTTAAATGTTTTATGGCTATAATTATTTTTTTCCTTCTCAAGGCAAAGCAAAATATCACAACGTACATTATCATATTTATTGACAAAATGTGAGATTCAAAGAACTAATTTTATACCAGTTAAACAGAAGAAAAAAGTTACATTGTATTTCTTTTATTGTATTAATTTTCTCATATACCTGAACAGTTTTCTATCTTCTCTTGTATTTGCAATTACACTTAAGAGTGAGTATCATGCTTCTATTTATTTATTAATTTATCCATCTTGGAGCCTCATGAATTTTTGTGTACATATAAAGTTAAATTGGGGGTAAGATATAGAAGGATTACATTCACCTATTTTGAATGTCTTTTCTGTTATGATGCAGATTCTTTATAAAAATTATCTTATATAACCCAAAATTTTTCCTAAAAAATAATTTGTCCAAGACAACCCTGCCAGAAAGTAGCAAAGGTCAGTTTCAAACCCAGGCCTGCCTAATTCCAAAGTCTATAACCTTTTCAGTATAAATGAACAAATGATTGAATGGATGAATAATAAATGAAAGGCCTCTTGGGTAAAACATAAATGTGCCTTATACCTATTCACCTAAAATTTTTATTAGGTGAATGAATGAATGAATGAACAAATGAATAAATAAATACATAGAGTGGCTAGAGTTTAATACACATCAGCTCATTTACCCCCTCCCAAAAGAGAACATTTTCAAATAAACATTCAGAAGGAATACATGATTAGGAAAACATTTCAACAATGATGGGGCTTTTATAGGATTACTCTTTCCAAGTTCAATAGTCTTAATGCATAAGCAATTTGCTTGAAGCCTATAATGACCTTGGATTTCAAGTTGAAGAGTCTGATCATCTGGAAGCAGAAAATTAAGTATCTAAAATATTGTTAAATAAATAGATTGAACTGAAATTAGCCTCTTAGGACTTTAAGTGCTTCCACATAAAGTCCAAGAGATAGAAAGAAGAACGATGTTTGCTACGACCAAATATTGCCTTAATTCCAAATTTAACTTCTGCAATTTGATCTAATTTTACATCAAGGCATATGGGCCCTCCACATGTGAAGAGCTTACACCAAACTTAAAGCAAATGCATCACATAGACAAAGAATGCAAACTCAAGAACTAGTGATATTGCTTTTGCTATTTTTCATTCCTTGTTTCCCATACCTGCAGCCACAATGCAAATCTAGCTCCAGTCACTTTACCACTATCTTATTTTAAAAGTCTTGTAAGTAACTCTTCCCCCGGCTATTAACTTTTCTTCCCACTTCCACTCTTCCTGCAAATAGGTGCTAGAAAAAATCTTCCCCAAAGACAGCTTTTATCACAAGTTCAAAACCTATCACAATTCCCTAAAGCCTGGTATATAAACAGACTCTTAAAGTCTTCCCCTTTTTAACCCCCTTAGTCTCTCATGTCTCCTTGAGGTAGATTCTACATTAGTTAATAAAAGAAAAAAATCAAATTTCTAATCTGTGCCTTTTGGCATGGTAGCGATCCTTACTTAGAGCTGCTAAACCTGCTTTGCAAATTCTCTTTGACATATTTTCATCAAGGTATACTATTAGTCTGTATATTAGTCAGGGTCCCAGAAGGAGCCAAAATTCATCCCAGATGGTTCAAATGAAGAGATGTTAATGAAAGAGCTGTTTACAAATTGTAGACAGAGTTAAGGAACAAACAAGATGGTAAAGCATCCAGAGACTAGCAACAGTGAGAAGACAATACTACTGATAGGGATGAGAGACAAGGAAAGGGGATACCATTTCCCCAGGAGCTGAATTAAAGCAGGAAGCATGGAAAAGAACAGCCTAGAGGGAATGATAGCCTGAAAGGACACCACCACAGCCAGGGCACAGGGCCAAAGCAAGACATAGAAAGGAAACACCCCACATCTATCTACTTTCACCCTCCAATATCTTTCTAGTGCCTTCCATCGGCCAAACCCAAGATAAAGACAAAGGACAGAGAGTCCAGGTTGTGCAATCTTCAAACGTCAGCTTCCCAGGACTCAGAGAGGACACAGAAAGGTGGAGGATGGGTGGGAACAATTAAAGTGGAGAACTTGCAAGCTCTCCACCTAAGCTGTCGCCTGCCAGAGGTGGCAATTTCTGAGATCACCAGCATCCAGAGTGAGGAAACAGCTACAAACCTCATTGAAATTGCAGCTATGTGTTGCTTTGAGCGATTTCATTTACTTATAGGCTCAGCTTCCTTATCTCTAATAAGAGAATAATACTCCATTTATAGAATTATTCTGAATATTGAAATAAAAATGCATATAAAATATCTAGGACAATAAGCACTAAATAAATGGTAACTACTATTACTGACTAAATGAAAATTAGTCAGTATAATAAAACTGACTCATAAAACCTCTTATAATAAAAGAATGTTCCATCAAAGATAAGAATCAATGCGTGTTAGTGGTCACCTTTGTAGCTCACCTCCCAACCCGCATTTCCTTGCCTTAAAAAATATGGCAGGACATCTTTAGAACTTGGCAAGCAGACTATTTTATTTTACACTAGTGACTTGGATGCCATTTCTCTTCTTCTGCTCAGTAACAGACGGTGCCCTGGACAGTGGACAGCAGTGACATCTGCAGCCCCAAGGGAGAAGGGTCAGCACAAATTTTAATTTTGCTTTTGGTTTAGGGCTTTAAGTACACAAACAGATTTTCCCCTCCCTGTCAGTTTGCATCTAGCTCTGTATCTGACATTTTTAATGCTTTATGTATTTGGATTAACCCAGAAATTTATAACTCCGTGTTTTGCTTATTTTACTTTATGTCTCTAATTCAATCTCCTTGATTTAAAAAAAAAAAAAAAAAGCACAAGAAAACATGAAAAAAGTATTCTGGCTGTCATTTCTGTATCACTAAACATGTTAGGAAGAGGACATTCTGCTTTTTGAGCTTCTTCTGATTACAAATTGTTATCATTTGAATATTTTAAATAATAAGATATAAGAATACTAGGGATAGCCTATCAAAATCTATGGGCAATTTGACTAGAAAAAGCAACTTAAAAGCTGAGAGGAGAACATTTATAAAGATTGTATGTCATGTTCTGTAGAAAGGAATGAGAATCTACACTGATCTCTGCTATGAGAAGTATTAATAAATAAAGAAACAAGCAATAAATAAATAAGTAGTAAAATAGAGAAAGAGAAAAAGAGGTAGTGAAACAGAAAGAAAAAAGAAAGTTATGAATGAAGGGAAGAGACAAGGAGAGAAGGAGGGAAGGAAGGGAGGGAGGGAGGGAGGAAGGAAGGAAGAGGTTTTATTCTTAGAAGGTCAGGTATCTGTACTGGGAACAGTTTGATCCTTCTGAGTTCAATTTCAGAAGAATTTCTGTAAAGGAGACTTTCCTGATGTTTGAATGTTGTGGCTACATTTGGGACTATAAAAATTTCCTACTCAGGCATCCCACAGTGAAAAAACATCTATCCTTAAGAATATAACATAGTATCCTCATTACTGAGACACTACTCAATCTCAGTGGTATTTGGAGTTTCTCTGTGTCTTGGGGCAGTCTTCAAAGGTCAAAGACAACACAAAAGGCTATGTCCATAAGATAATTCCATCAAAATAGACTGGAAGGCTGGCCTCAGGTAGCTATGGAAGTCAGTAACAGGGCAATAAAAACTACAGTTCATACGCAAAAGTTCTCCTTGGTCAAGGAGGGACTGACTAGATAGAATCAGAACTCAAGGGTCATTTCTGATTGGCCTGAATCCAAAGCACCACAACAAAATTCAAGAAACTTCATAGACAAATAATTACACAGCTGAAATTAGGTGTTTGGATTAGACAGATGATTCAAAGTCCCCTTCATCTTCTTAGACATGATTATTCAAACTAAGATAAACATTCTGAATTTATAATAGAATATTGAGCCTCACTTCAACCATGCAATGGTTAGAAGAAAGTAAACAGACTGGGTCTTCTTTTATTTCGATGGCAGAAAGACAAATAGAATGGTATGCCTCAATCATTCAGACTATTAAATCACAGTAACAGCAATATACTGTAAGATAAAGAGATATATGGGGTTTCTGGTCCTGATTCCTTTCTCTGGCCCTTAGACAAGTTACTTATTCCAGCTGATTCCAGTTTTCTAATCTGTAACAAAAGGATACCAGATAAATAATCTGTTATATTTCTTCCAACTCTACAAAAAAGTTATTGTTTTATGTATCAAGATGGATAATTGCAGACCTATATTCTGATGAGGCTGCATTTCAGGTGGATCTGCAGCAGCCATATGAGTACACAAAAACTCTCTAACACCAGATAAAAGAAGGACTCAGCCAGAATCATGCCAAGTTGAAGAAGCCAAGTCACAGAGACAAAAGAAATTCTTTGACTAAAAACAGACCATGTCTGAAATTATACTGTTGATGTATTCCAAACCTATTTGTTGGATATATATCCAAAAATTTGGTTTAGAGATAGATAGAAAGATAGATAGATAGACAGATAGATAGATGATAGACAGATAGATAGATAAAGATAGATGAATAGATAGGGAGAGACGGAGAGAAAGAGAGTGATAATCAATAGAGAAATGGAAAGGTAACAGACATTTTTCAACCATGTATTTAATAAAACCAGTTGTGGGGTGCCTGGGTGGCTCAGTCGGTTAACCATCCGACTTCGGCTCAGGTCATGATTGTACCATTCATGGGTTCAAGCCCCGTGTCGGGCTCTGTGCTGACAACTAGCTCAGAGCCTGGAGCCTGCTTCGGTTTCTGTGTCTTCCTCTCTGACCCTCCCCTGCTCACACTGTCTGTCTCTCTCAGAAATAAATAAAACATTTAAAAAAATTAAGAGAAAATGAAAAAACCAGTTGTAGGAAAATATGTATATCTGATGAAAAATAAAAATCTCAATAGAAACAATACAGACAGTTTAGCAAAAAAGGATCAAGGGTGAAAAATACTACTCTAGTACTCAAATATATCTGTCATAAGATCCTACACAGCAAGAAAATAAGCTGTAATTTTTACATTCTGCTCCCTAGAATACGGTTAAAAATTATCACCCTCATGAGTGCTAGTTAACAATAGGGAAGCAGTCATTTACTAATGCAATATAGTAAGAACTAAATGCACATACACAAAAACTGTATCCAAATTGACTGAGTCATATAGGAATATTTCCTTAAAAGATGGAGACATGGAAACACTTTGCATAACCAACATTAAATGCCATTCATGAGTGGATTAAATAAAAAAACTGAACAGGCAGATTGAATTATATAAACCTTGGTCAATGATAAATATATAGGACTTTCATAAATAAATAAAATGTAAGCAACCTAAATTCTTTTTCAACCAACCAGTGGATATATAGCTAAATAAATGTTTCACTTTTTTCTTTGTCTTTCTTCATGCTTATTCTCTCATTTAAATAAAGGAAACTGGGGGCACCTGGGTGGCTCAGTCGGTTAGGTGTCCAACTCTTGATTTTGGCTCAGGTCATGATCTCGTGCTTCCTGAGACTAAGAGCCCCACATCAGGCTCTTGGCTGACAGTACAGACCCTGCTTGGGATTCTCTCTTTCCCTCTCTCTGCCCCTCACCCTCTCGTGCTCTCTCTTTCTCTCTCAAAAATAAGGAAATTTTAAAAAATTAAAATTGGGTGCCTGGATGACTCAGTCAGTTAAGCTTCTGACTCTTGACTTTGACTCAGGTCATGATCTCACAGTCTGTGAGTTTGAGCCCTGTTTTGGGCTCTGTGCTGACAGTGTGGAGCCTGCTTGGGATTCTCTCTCTCTCTCTCTCTCTCTCTCTCTCTGTCTCGCTTTCTCTCTCTCTCAAAATAAATAAACTTTAAAAATAAAAATAAAAGTTCCCAACAAGAGGTAGCCATCAACACGGAAAGGAGTACAAAATAAATCCAAGATTACCCTCTCAATCCAACCCTGCTCCTTCCTGTCCTCTGTACCCTTATAATAGCTAGAGGAAAAGTACCCTAGCCATAAGTGTCTTAATCAGCACTTAAATACCTTTCATAGATCTGGGAGATAAAGAGCTGGAAAAAGAGCCCAATTCTTTTAAGACAGCAGGGGAATCTGTTGCTGTCTTCTATAGCAGGAAATCATGAGACATTTAAGCATAAGAAACAGAGAGCAAACTTAGCCTTAATAGAGAAATTAGGTTTAGACGATTTCATAAGCAAATCTGATTTAATTTAATTATAGAATAGATTTACTAATTCAAGAATGGTTTTAAACCCTCAGGGAACAGGAGCGGCATGGAGATGTGTGGGCATTTCTAGATATCATCTATCTTCAAATATAGCTTTTCTGAAATAAAATGAGGAAACCTAATTTGTAATAATAATAAATGTTCTTATCTGAATCCAAAGTCAAGCTTGTCCCTCGCCCCCCTTGGAAATGTAAGCTTTTGAAGGGCAGGGGGCTGCATTTTCTTATCCTTTGTGGCACTTAGCACAACATCATTTCTCTCAAGGTGCCTTATAAATAGCATGAGGTGACTGTAACGGTACAATCTTCATCCTACTCTTTATAACCACAAGTCACCCTATCCAGGTTCTGCTTTACTTAAGTTGACTCATTCCAAAACAAGGTCTCTATCTACCATGAAGCCACAGCAGAAGTCATAACACAGTGACACTGATGATAGGGCCATGCTGCATGTTAGTATAAATTGCAAAATTAAACCTGAGCTTCTTTACATTATTGACAAGAATTACATATACCCTTTGTTATATGCATTAAGCCATCTTAAGATCAACCAGTTAAGTATTAAACCAACAAATGAAGAAAACAGAGCAGTAAAATTCCAGATTATACTTCTTAGAGAAAAATCTCTGGTATAAACAAATTTTGTTAATTTCTGAGTAGGCCACATGAATTCATTAATGCCTACAGATTAATAGCGTGGTAACATAAATGCAAAATCACTGAATATTTATTTTTCTAAAAAAATTTCATAGTTAATATATCTTATAGAATCAAAATTTTTTATCCAAAAAAATATATATCTAAATATTATATATGGAGACTTTCTTGAGTAACACCCCCATCTCTAGGTTACTACAGTTTGTATGCTGCCAGTTTCCTAGGTAATAAAATATATAAAATGTAAAGTTAAACTTTGATGTTCACTTAGCATTTATTCTGAGTGGCAATGAATTAGTGTACCAGAGAAGTAAAGGAAAGGGCCAAAAGCATTCGAGATTTGGATGCTAAGAGCCTACTGGATTAAGACTATGTGGGTGTCTCCAAAAGGAACCTTTCAATCTGGATCCTGAAATGAGGATGGGATATACCTGAAAATCAATCCAACAGAGACTGTTTTTTCAAGGAAGAAAAAAAAATCAACTGTAGATAGATAACTAAGACTTAGGAAGTAAAACCTATATAGCCTTATAACTTATAATATTCCATAAGGACAGACTGAATAATGGGATTCTGTGTACTTTATAAATGCATACAGTGTTTGCCTAGAGATTTCCTTGAGGTAAACAGACTCTTGACTTATACTTACCATGTGAAAGATAGTACTGAGCTTTCCAGAGAATACTCAAGGGGCAAAATTCCCTGGCCACAGGGTTGTGGTCCTTGAGAAACACTGGAGCTCTTATGTGGGTAGAAAGTCACCAGTGACAGAATACACTATGTGTGTCCATCTTTGAGAGAGAGAGGAACGGAGTGGTGATGAGAAACTATGCTGAGTTTGTCTCTCTTTTGAAAAATCTTAGTCTCTACTGATTTCTATCAAAAGTATTATGACCATTGGGGTGGCTGGGTGACTCCGTTGGTTAAGCATCCAACCAGTTCAGGTCATGATCTCGTGGTTCATGGGTTCAAGCCCCGTGTCAGCCTCTGTACTTACAGCTGAGAGCCTGGAGATTGCTTCAGATTCTGTGTCTCCCATTCTCTCTCTGCCCCTCCCCTTCTTACAATCTGTCTCTGTCTCTCAAAAATGAATAACTGTAAAAAAAAAAAAAAACTTAAATAAATAAATTTTAAAAGTATTATCATCATGACCCTCATCTACAATGATACCTGAGTCTCTTATTCACACTCTTCCCAACTACTCTGTTTATACTTACCCCATATACATAATGAAGTTATTAAGAGTTGGGAGAACAAATTGTGTGCCCTTCTTTATAATCATCTGTCCTAAAAGGTCATTTAAACATTTAATCAAACCTGATGGCCTTCAGGGAAGAATGTGAGTCATGCAGCCAGCACAGCGGGCTGTAGTGGGCTTTGTGTCAGTCTTAGGGATGATGTAGACTGATCCCATACACACAAAAAATCGGTAGCAGAGATATTTTCCATCAGTAGGCCAGAGAGAAAAAGCTAAACAGTTTTCTGGACTGCACTGAATTAAATCTTCAAACCAGTTAATAAAAATCCTCTGGGAAGCATCCAACCTAAATTCCCAGAATGTTGGCCATGTATTGAAGTATACGCTAATGCTCCTGAAGAAAGAGGGGGTAGGTGGGCATCCTAAACCAATAGGAATTATTTGTTTTTCTGCTACTGTGAATCAGCTATACCACTGCTTCCTTTCATAGGTACAAATACACAAAGGAGGGCTTTTGTTTCACAAAAGTAGCTCAGACAAATGATACTCTTCAGGGTGCTGAACCCAAAGCTGACAACCAGCTCATTCTCTGCACTCCAGTCTGCTGGAGCAGACTCACTTTTCACTTTCACAGCTATCAGCCTGCTTCAGACCTACACCCTCACTCCGACTGGGGACAAAGAGAAGATCACGATGGAAATCCTTCTATGTGCTGCTAATAAGCCTATTTAGAGTCAATGAGAAAGCCTCATTTTGCACCAATAAAAGCCTTCATGAGTTCTACTGAATCAGTAAAACCGAAGTGTTTCTGTGCACTCCCTGTCCTCATTTTACATCAGTATGAGAGGTGAAGCTCAGCAAAACGTTGGATACAAACGACCTCTAAGTTTCCTTCCTTCTCAAAGGTCCCCTGATTCTCTGTTGGCTAGTGGGATTTGAATTTTATTTAAATTATCACACATTCTGATGGATTTCTGAGCCTTTCTTCGGTTTTAGATAATCTCACCGTGGTCTGCTGAATCGGCATATTTGGAATCCTGGATCTCTCTTAGCAAAGAAGTGATTATTGCCCCCGTCTAACTGCTTACCTAACATTGCTTATATTCTTTCTGAAAAAGATCTGGTAAGAAACAGATGTAGAGCATATTCCCAAAATCTCCCATAGCAAGGCTCAGGAAAGCTTTGATGTTTCATGAACCATGAACAAAAGGGAAATTCAAAGCAGCATTTTAGTGCCCTTAATGAAAGATATTAATCATTTTCCCCAAATGAAAATCTACAATTCTAACCATTGATCAGTGATGTAAGCAAATGAACCCATAGCTGAAAGGTTCTGTATGGGTCATTGGTTTAATGGAAAGGACTACAGGGGTGAAATGATATCACTGTTGGTGAGAATACTACCTCCCTTCCCAGCAAATAGTCAAGTCAGCTCACTGTCAGCATAGTGGANCGCTGTCTCTCTCGCTCTCTCCTAGAAATAAATAAAAATATAAAAAAAAAAAAGAAAAGAATTTTCTAAAAATAATACAAATTCTGCATGTAAGCTCAATGTTTTAGCTATAAAGTATTTTGGTAACATAAGAGAGAACCAGAGCAATAGGAATGGCTTCATAAGAGACAGGTCCACTGATAACAAACACCACTAGAGACAGGAAAAATTAGCATTTACCAAGAATTTTTAGAGGATAAATTACTTGCCCAAGATCACACAGATAAGATGCAGTGCTTGAGTGTCTACCAATGAGGCTGAGAATTTTACTCGACACTGAAAACATAACAGAAACATCTACTTCCTCTTAGGTCTTATGATTTAGTTGATGAACTTGCAAGCACTTTGAACAGGTTTTCACTTATACTGCAAAGAAAAATGCTTAGCTAAATTACTGTCTGGGTGGTAAGTAGCACACCATCACCATCTGTAAAATAATATTTTGTAGACTAGAGAGCATGTTGCTTAAAGGAATTCAGAGGTAAACTATTTTGATAAATTAAGGAGCATTCTCATAGAAATATGTTAGTGAAATATTGCTAAAAAGCTGTATATCATTTTAATTTTAATAAATCAAATCACAAGTCACTGACTGGGAAGTCAGTATTTAAGAAATCTGAGGTGAATCCATTTATATAAACAATTTGTCTGTATTACAAATATTAACCTCCTGATTTTAGCATTTTAATTTTTTTCATATCTTCTTCAAATGAGGGATGTTCATGTCATGTTGAATAAATCATTTTCACTTATTGGTAATACATTATATTAGTTAGGATGCTTTCAGCTGCAAATAATAGAAAATGCAATGCAAAATGGTTTTCAAATTGAGAGGATTTATTATTATCTCCTATCACAAGAATGGAAGGGCATTCCAGGGCTGGCTAATTCAGATGTTCAAAGATGTCAGCAGTGACTGAGGCTCTTTCTATTCTTCTATTGTGCTATCATCAACATGATTTTCCTTCTGCAGACCCAGGCACCAATGGGTTATAACAATAACCATAACTAAAGGACTTTCCTGCCTCCACTCCCTGAAGGGTCCTGGAAGGCTTGCCCTTCTATCTCCTTGACCAGGATCGTAGTCCAAGTTACTCTTTCAAGCAAACACTGGCAAGAAGGATAGGACCATCATAACTGGACCAGACCAATCAGAATTAACTGGGCTACATGGAGTTACACGAAAACAAAATTGTTGTTCTATAGGTCTGTCAATCTAAACCTCTACTGTCTGATATGACAGAGACTAGCCACAGGTGGCTATTGACATTTAAAAGTAAATCAAATAAAATTAAATAAAGTGTAGAATTCAGTTTTTTAGTCGCACTAGCCATATTTCAAGTAGCGAGTAGGCACATGTGGCTGGTGGCTATCCCTTTGGACAACACAGATATAGAAAACTGTTCTCATCTCAGCAAGGTCTACTGGATGGTGCTGGCCTAGGAGAAAGGGAACTGCTCTTGGGTAAGTAAGCAACAATACCTGTTGCCCTCCCTACGTAGCAGGCAATGAACTTTATGCATACAATCTCCTCTAATCTTCCACCATATTATTATCATGTGCTAATCTGCATGCTGGGTTGCTAAGTAAGGATGGGGAAACTTAATTAGAAGCATCTTGAACTAGCTCACATACCTGCAGGAAAGGCACAGTTAAAGTCTTGATCACAGTCAAAACTCTTTCCATTTGTCATCTCTGTTCTATCTACACGCCAGTATCATTCTCTCAGGATAACTTTCTCCTCAAGGTGACAATCTCCCCAGCTTCACATTTCACAGCACTTCCTCCTCCCACCCCCTTAAAAGGCACTGAGCTTCCTCCTTCAGTTCCAGTTTTAAATAATCCTTGGAAGAACTCTGATGGTCCAGTTGGAGTCAGGTATCCAACCTTAAACCAATCAACTGTAAGTGCAGAGACATTGGGGAGGAATTAGGGTTATAGATCAGAGATATGTCGTTAGGGGGTCTACCTATAGAGCCTGAGGACAATTCCCAGAAAACCTGGAATTTCAGGGTAATCTCTAATACATTCCCTAAAAGCTGAGGTCTTTGACTTCAGACTCCAGCCTTCTACAATTTGCGTTCCACGTACTTGCTGGGTCTATTTCACCAGTCTTATTTATAGGCTAGTGAGTCTCAACTTTGTCACTACAACAAGACCTCTTTTCTCAGCTTCAGCCTCACATATCCAACTAATTAGATATCTTTTATGTCTGTCCACTTCTCTCCATCCCCAATGCAGTGTGGCCATCATAACCTGGGCTATTCTAGGGGCGCCTCGGTGGCTCAGTCGGTGAAGCATCCGACTTCGGCTCAGGTCATGATCTCACGGTTCATGGGTTCGAGCCCCGCATCAGGCTCTGTGCTGACAGGTACCTCAGAGCCTGAAGGCTGTTTTGGATTGTGTCTCCCTCTCTCTCTGACCCTCCCCTGTTCACACTGTCTCTCTCTCTCAGAAATAAATAAAACATAAAAAAAAAATAACCTCAGCCTTTCTCCTCTCTAAAGGAAATAGTATAAAATCTAACTGGTAGCCTTTGCTCAGTGCTATGCCTCACCAGTATTAGGCTAAAATCAGAATAATCTTTACAAAGTGGGAATCCAATTATTTCACTGATATACTTTAAAATTTTTAGTGCCATGGAGCACCTGAATGGCTCAGTTGGTTAAGTGTCCAACTTTGGCTCAGGTCATGATCTCACGGTTAATGAGTTCAAGCCCTGCTTCAGGCTCTGCACTGTCAGTGGGATTTTCTGTCTCCTTTTCCCTCTGCCCCATCCCACTCTTGCTCTCTATCAAAAGAAATAAATAAACTTTTAAAAAATT
>NW_027531005.1:8453078-8456535 GCF_008692635.1 Crocuta crocuta | reverse complement strand
CCCACGGACCATGAGATCATGACTGGAGCCGAAGTCAGACGCTTAACTGACTGAGCCACCTAGGTGCCCCTAAAATTTTAAAAAAAAATTTTTTTGTTTTATTTATTTCTAGGAGATAGAAACGGCGTGAGCAGGGGAGGGTCAGAGAGAGAGGGAGGCACAGACTCTGAAACAGGCTCCAGGCTCTGAGCTGGCAGTCAGCACAGAGCCCGACGCGGGGCTCGAACCCATGAACCGTGAGATCATGACCTAAGCAAAAGTTGGACGCTTAACCGACTAAGCCACCCAGGTGCCCCTAAAATTTTTTTTAAAAAAACCTTTTAGTGCCTATTCATTGCCTCTCAAAACAAACCTCAAATTCCTCATAAGGCATATAAAATCTTACATGATCAGTCCCTTGGTTAGGTTCCTATCCTTCTTTTTTATGATTTTCCCACTCTACTCTCTACTACAGCCATATTAAACCGGTCATTTCCTCAGACTACTATCCATTCTCTTGTCCGCTGGCCTTTGTACTTCCCTCTATTTGAAACAACAATCTTATTGATCACCTCTTCATCTTGTCTAAATTCTGCTCATATTCCACTCTCAACTTAAATAACATGACTCTTCTTCTTTACACTACATTAATTCTCCTTGATATCCACTCCATTCACCAACCACAACACACATCATTGCAGGGACATGACTCAATTATTTATCTTCTCTATTAAACTGTAAGCCCCATGAGGGCAAAGACCATTTCTGTGTTGTTCACAAACTGCCCTGGACCTCTAAAAGATAGTGTCTGACAAAAAATAGATAATACATAAGCTGAAATGAAGTCATTCTTCATTCAACAAATACCTAAAGGAAGCCCTGTTTGTGCCAGATGCTATCCTATGCACTGGGATGCAACAGAAAACAACAACAACAACAACAACAAAGTCCCTGCCTTCATGAAGCCTATGTTTTTGTAGAAAAAGAAAACCAACAATACACTAATAAACTAATAAACATGATTAAATTGAATAAATGAACATATTCTCAACTAACATTTTCTACCATGTTTTCCAAACTATCTTTTCATCATTCTGTTACCTTATTGGAAGTAATACGTATATATGATACTTCCCCTCCAGATAATATAAACATAGTTTTTAAAATATTTATTTATTATTTATTTTTTGAGGGAGAGAGAAAGAGGGGCAGAGACAGGGAATCTCAAGTAGGCCCTGTGTTGCCAGCACAGAGCCTAATGTGGGTCTTGAACTCATGAATGGTGAGTTAATTTTATTTTTAAATTATGGTAAAGAACCTTTTAATATAGTCATTTGCTTTTTGTTTCATTAAAAATAGATACAAATTAATTATAACAATTAAAATATTTGCAAGCCAAATGCATGCCAAACTAGGTCCCATGCATCATGTCTATATGAATGTAGGGCAAGAGAACTATTTGATCATCATTTTTGACCAATTAACTAATTTAACAAGCATTTAATGCTGAGCATATTCTTAGTCCTAAGGATAGGCCCTGTCTACTAAAAATTTATAGACTAATCATTTAATATTTTTTATCTTTTTTTAAAATTTTTTAATGTTTATTTATTTTTGACAGAGAGGGAGAGAGAGAGAGAGAGAACAAGCAGGGAAGGGGCAGAGAGAGGGAGACACAGAATCCAAAGCAGGCTCCAGGCTCTGAGCTGTCAGCACAGAGCCAGACCCAGGGCTCGAACTCAAAAACCATGAGATCATGAACTGAGCTGAAGTCAGATGCTTAACTGACTGAGCCACCCAGGCATCCCTATAATCTTTTCCATAAAATATAAGCTCTTTGAGGAAAGGGAGGGAGATGTTTTAGTATGATACAGTTTTAACAAATGCCACAACAAACATAAAATAAGACTCTCCAGGAAGTCTTCTCAATGAGCCTTAGTAAACTGATCACACCTCATTTTCTTTTGTCTTAATGTATCCAATTCATTAATAAGCTAGATAGTTCTTCTTGTTTGGGTATGATCCTCAAAGTTTATGGTAAATCTCTTTTATTTCATCAAGTCATAATAGCCATGGAATTCCCTCAAATCCCATGGGTTTAAAGGAATCCCAAGGTAAAGCTTCTTAGAAAATATTCCATTTATAATACAAATAATTAGCCCCTTTCATGTAACTGTCTTGTACTCTTTTGGGGGAACAGGGGGAAGGATATCAAATTCTCCCAATGTTGAGCCATCTGTATATTCTTTCTTTTTTTGTTTTGTTGTAATGAATTTGGTTCTCTCAATTGAAGTTTAATAATCATTGAGGGAAAGACAGTTTCTTCTAATGTTTTCTGTGCTTTTCTCTCCCTCCTTCATCTTCACTGACCTAAGTCTTACTGTAATGTTTCAAATAATTTGTTCTCAAAAGTGCTTAACTGTCACTTGATTGTCTTTATTTCCTTTTCCATTTCTGAGTCCTTCAGGGTAATAGTCCAGAGATCACGTTCATCCAGATTTGTGTGACTCCCAACTGATCAAGCTAATTTCAGAGTCCATTGTATGCTTTGCAGAAAGGCTTTCCTAGACTTCTAAATTCACTTTGGCTCTGTAGAATGGGTGTTTCTCTGCCTTAAGTTATTACCTGAAAAACGTCAGAGTTTATGTGCCCTTGAAGTTCACTCTAATCAGAGGGTACTTCTTATGCTTCTATAATTCCAGTAGTATTAGTGCTTCTCAGACTAAGAACACCAATCTGAACTCTTAGTAGTCAAGGAGCTTCACAAAGAGGGAATATTTAAACTTTAGTAACCATTGGAGAAACATTTAGGCTACTATACCAGGAAAAAATAGTGGACTGGATCTGTGCAACCCAGACCCTCACTGGGAAAGGCCTTCTGAGCAGGAGAGGATTGAGGAAAAAAATCAAGAGTCAAATGGATTTCAGTCCTAGCATCACCTACAGGTGGCTATAGGGCTTTGGACAACTCACTTAGACGAGATGGGCCTTAATTTCCTTTTTCTTTCTGAAAAAAGAGAATTGGGAAAAATGATCTCTATGGACCTTTCTAACTCCTTTACTCTATGTGCATTTATATACTGACAGTATAATTTCTTTAAGTTTTCAGAGTAGTTTTGGTTCCTGACTTGGCAAACTTTGCAATCTACTCTACAGATTTTGGAGATACAGGTGCATCTGTGTACATTTCTTTAAATTCAGTAATTAAGCTTCCCACTTTCAAATTTCCTAATGAGGGGACACACACACACACACACACACACACACACACACACTACCATATCTTTATACTTTACTGATCTAAATACTTATTGAAGAGTATATATACAACACAGACTTTTGATTATAGATTTTTGCATTTGACAATTTAAAGTCTTATTTAGATGATCCTCTGTAGAACACCTAGGGTTTATCAGTAACTTTCAGCACAGTTTAATATTTATTCTGCTAATTGAACATCAGTTGCTGTTGCTATCTC